>NW_008709687.1:1868887-1873379 GCF_000327385.1 Lottia gigantea | reverse complement strand
TCAAATTCCTAGTTTGAGATATTTTTGAAGGAATTATGCGATTTTCTGTATACTATTTACATATACTCCTAAAAATGGCGATCTGTCAGAAAGTTGATCACCTAAGCCGCTCCACTAATTAGCACGTAGTTATAGTAAAATTACTTTTATTTTTTTCTAGTTGAAAGTGAAGAGTGTGATGAAACAGAAATAATTGTGGTTCGACTTGGAAAGGAACTGGTGTTAAATTTTCCACTTTCTGATATCAGAGACGAGTATAACAAATATATCATTGAACAAGAAGAAAAGAAGATTCTCGAAAATGAAATTCGGGTCCAGGATCTCAAAAACGCCTCAGATCTTCGGTTTTCAAAAAAGATAGAAGATATAATTTTTATCGATGGTAATCCAACATATTTCGGTCTTCTAAGGGGTCATTCGACCAGTCATCGGATGGAAATCTTTCTCGCTAATGACACCTTCGTCGTAAAAAAGACAAAACTACAAAAAGAAGATGTTGGAATATATTGGATGAGTTCCAATCAATTCGTTTGGGACAGAAAGCTTTGATTATAGCAGGTTAGCCATTGCTTCAATCTATCAAAGATTTAATCACAATTTCGCATCTTCTTTATTTTCTGATTTGTTTTCGTCTCCATTGTAATCCGACAAATTTTCTACCAATTTTAGCCATGTAGAAATCGGATTTGAGATAGCAAACTCCAAAGCAAACAGATATGACAGCCTCTCTGAGTTTCGCTTGAAATCAAATAGTTGTAATGTTTTTTGAAATTTCTAAGTTTCAGGCAAACCCAGAATTGAAGGACGATCTCCACCGAATCCTGTTTTAAAACCAGAAGATAACTATACTTCAATCTTACAACTAGAATGTCACAGTGTTTCAACCAGTATAGGAGATTGTCAACTGGTCAATAACCCTATGTATATAATGTGGTATAAAAATGGAATGAGAATGACTGACTTAGATCCAACTTTATCTCAAATTAACGTGACTGTAGACCATAATGGTGGAAACTTTACGTGTCTGGCTACAGAATATCTCCCTTGTTATCGAAGACTACAGACCACAAAACATTTTAATTGTAAATATCGCTTCGGGGCGTTTTTTAAACCTTATTATGACTATAGAACGTTGGTTTTTTATTGATTTAAAATTAAATTTAATATTTATCATTTTTGCTGTTTGAATTTTTATAAAAATCCTTTTATTATTCATTTTTCAGTTTATAAATACGATTTTTATGTTTCCAAAAGTTTTTAAATTTTCAAAGTAAAATGAATAGAATTAAATTTAATTTCAGAAACAACGTAATAACTTCAAAGAAAAAAAGCGGTTTATAATGCACTTAAATCGTAAATCAAATAATTCAAAAAAATTGTTTTCTTGACTGTAATTGAATAATGTATAATTGCGAACATGCCCTTTCCTACCCATGAGAAAAACCTATGAATATATTTTCGTATAGATATTTACTTTCTTAGTTTTATTATCTCAATTTCAGCTTACATTTCAACAAAAACATACAGCTCCATATTGGAAGAAAATTTGCTGAATTTTGTTGTATTGTTATATAGAAAATCCATGTTTACTTTGATTGTTTTTATTTTCAGTTTTGAATATTGAAGAGTGTAATAATGTCTCTGAAAGTAAAACCTTTATGATTAAAACTCAGCGTAAGTTTCTATTCCTCGATAATATCGTTTTGTAGTGAGACGTTTTTGTCCTGGTTGGGGTGGGAAACTGCAGCCTTCCCAAAAACCAATATAATTAATTCAATGTGCATAGGTTCGTCATGCATACGATCAATAGCACGTTCGTCTCAGAAATAGGAATTTGTTTTTAGCTAAGTGTTCAGCATCACTGTACACAGCTCACCGTCAAAATGTGAGCCCTTAAATCTATGTTTGGCCAGACCTATCGGCCGAAACATTAACATGGCGACTCGTCTTTTCTTGAGACTCCGCCATGTATAAAAAGGAATTACATAGAAATAAAATGTGAAATTCATAGTTTAAGGTAAAACAACTTCTGTCAAAATAAACTTTTTATAGTCATCTTCATGAGTGGTGTTGTTCACATTTCCATGTCAAAACAAAATCTTTTTCAAAAACCCCTGAACACCTATTAATATCTTTGTCAGACCATTGTGGGTTTTCTTTTTTCAGACAAATCACCGAAGAGTGTGATTGTTGTTGTTAGGGTTATTGGTTTTGTTATTTGTTTTGTTATTGGTTGTGCAGCTTTAGCTGTTTTTAGATTCAGTTGTATCATGTACAAGAAATATCCAAGTAAGCAAATTACTGTTTATGAATAGGCCCAATCTTGTATGCTTCACAGGTCTACTTAGAACAAGTTTCATAGACCAGTTATCATCTGAGTGAGCTGACATTTTATTGGACAATTATTTGAAGCAACTTAAATTACGACATAGTCTAGTCATCACAGTTTCCCTCAATAACTCAATATTGTAGTATAACTGTTACGTATAATTGCGAGAATAATGCGCAAGCCTAAAAACCTTTAATCGTATGAAACATAAAGGCATTTTAGTCAAACAAATGGGACTTGGCTTACTAGCTAGAGGCTGGGTACAATGTCTACTTCTTAAAAAAAAGTAGACACAACATTCAAGTCTCAGAATAGCCAATAACTGGCCCTGTAGTCACGTTTCACGGGGGACAAAGTAGATCACGAGGGGCCTAACCTTAAATATGATATATGTAGTTGAGTGAAGTATTAATACACATTCAGGATCGATTCAAAACATAGATTTGGCATTTCATCCATATTACACCCCCTCCCCCCGCCCCCTTACCCCTAAAAAAATGAAAAAAATTAAATGGATCACGATGACCATTACCAGCTAATTAAAAAAAAAAAACATTTGTCACTTTTCAGAAACGAAAAATATCTATCTGAAGGATGTGGTTGAAGAAGGTTTATCAGAAGGTTGGTTAATTCTCTTTAGGGTACAGCTTGGACTATGATTGGCTGTATTCGGTAGTGAACAACCAATCAAATCGCTGAATTCCGTTATACAAGAATGGTTGCTATTGCAGTCAGGTTATGAGACCACGTTCGTTGTAGCTTAACATTGTGAAGATTAGAATTGACGATGTTTTTCCAGTTTCACCAAATCTTTACTTTAAGATGATCTTAAAGTGTAGCGGATATATGATCAACAATTCATTGAATTAATTTTGGTTAATTACAGACGAAGGTAATTATGAATTAATGGATGAATCTTTACCAGGAAACTTAAGAGATGAAGGTATTTATGAATCAATGGATGAATCTTTATCACGAAACTTAAGAGATGAAGGTGATTATGAATCAATGGATGAATCTTTATCACGAAACTTAAGAGATGAAGGTATTTATGAATCAATGGATGAATCTTTATCACGAAACTTAAGAGATGAAGGTGATTATGAATCAATGGATGAATCTTTATCACGAAACTTAAGAGATGAAGGTATTTATGAATCAATGGATGAATCTTTATCACGAAACTTAAGAGATGAAGGTGATTATGAATCAATGGATGAATCTTTATCACGAAACTTAAGAGATGAAGGTATTTATGAATCAATGGATGAATCTTTATCACGAAACTTAAGAGATGAAGGTGATTATGAATCAGTTTTAAATTCATTTGGGGGTCAGATTTGCCCCTCTCCCCACCCCACTTTCAAATTTTATTATCATTTTCCATAGTGAAAGAATGACTGTGGCCCCCCTGGCAAATTGTGTGACCCCTGAACAGTAATAGTGTTCACAGCTTACCGTCGAAATTTTAGCCTTCTTAATTATCCGTTTTTGATATTATATCGACAACTCGCCTTTTGTCAAGACTATCATAATGTAGAATCCTTAAGACTGGATAATTAAAATGTATCCGTGTTTTTCAAATTATAGACCTTATCAACAAGACGAATAATTTTTGGAGTGGCCTTATATTTAGGCAGAGAAAAACTAGTGAAAAAAAGGAGGAAATGCCTAGACTGCGGTATATTTGAGAGTACAGCTTGTCCATACAGTTGATATCTTTCAGTTGCTATTACCTTCCATTATCTGATCTTTTTTTGTTTCAGAAAGTAAAGTAAAAGGATGAAGGCGAGAGAAAGCCTCTGAAATGCAGGATTAAAGTCCTTTATTTTCCGTTAAAAGGAATGTAAAGAGGTTTTCTTATATTTTTATTTGTATTGGGGACACTGCAATGCCACTTCACAAATAACGAAATCTGCTTTGTCATATAAGCCCTTCAAGATTAGTAACGTCATCAAACACTTAGTTTTAGTAGATTTGCTGGAACCACAGACGTCTGGCTGAAAATTTGAATGTTTCAAATTGATGCTCTCAGTGTCTCAGTGTTTTCAAAATTTTGGGGGTTCGCCCATTCTAATCCAAAGTTCTGCAGTCGCCACTGGTAAATGGGTAGCGGGTAGGGTAAAGATCATTATCAGCCATAACCACTTCATGGGATCAGAT
>NW_008709687.1:1794445-1868400 GCF_000327385.1 Lottia gigantea | reverse complement strand
CCCCCCACCCCACTAGATTATAAGGCTGGAGACCCCCTTCCCCCACAACTTATTTATAATGTCAGTCCCTTCAACTACTCTAGATTGATAAATTTGGTGGATTTTATGTAAGCACAAAACCTGCATTGAAGCTTTGGCCAACAAAAATCGACATGCATTAAACTATTATGTCTTTATTAAATAAATGTAATATAGTTTTAAAGCATATCAAGGTTACACTACGAATAATAATAACAACAAAAACAAAAAAAAAAATTTATACTAAATACAAAACAAATAATAATATACAAAACAACTAATAAAATATAAAATACAAAATAAGATACACATAAAACAAAACAGATTAACCAATTACAAAACAGATGCATTTAATACAAAACAGATGAACCAATTACAAAACAGATGCACTACATACAAAACAGATGAACTGCATACAAAACAGATGAACCAATTACAAAACAGATGCACTAAATACAAAACAGATGAACCAATTACAAAACAGATGCACTAAATACAAAACAGATAAACCAATTACAAAAAAGATACACTACATACAAAACAGATGCACTACATACAAAACAGATGAGCTACATACAAAACAGATGAACTACATACAAAACAGATGAACCAATTACAAAACAGATGCACTACATTCAAAACAGATGAACCAATTACAAAACAGATGCACTAAATACAAAACAGATGAACCAATTACAAAACAGATGCACTAAATACAAAACAGATGAACCAATTACAAAACAGATGCACTAAATACAAAACAGATAAACCAATTACAAAACAGATACACTACATACAAAACAGATGCACTACATACAAAACAGATAAACCAATTACAAAACAGATGAGCTACATACAAAACTAAATACAGACAAGCAAAATAAAAAAACAAGATAAAACCAAAGATATTGCTTAAATAAATCAAAATTTATGTACAATTCATAAAAAATATATGTGTGGTTTTTAAATAATTATTAAAACATAAATATTATAAAAATAACACTGTGTAATAAATACTGTTATTATAACATGTTTATCATATACAATACATGTTTAGTGACTTAATAACACTGTGTTATAAATATTGTTATTATAACATGTTTATCATATACAATACATGTTCAGTGACTTAATAACACTGTGTTATAAATATTGTTATTATAACATGTTTATCATATACAATACATGTTTAGTGACTTAATAACACTGTATAATAAATATTGTTATTATAACATATTTATCATATACAATACATGTTTAGTGACTTAATAACACTGTGTTATAAATATTGTTATTATAACATGTTTATCATATACAATACATGTCTAGTGAGTTAATAACACTGTATAATAAATATTGTTATTATAACATGTTTATCATATACAATACATGTTCAGTGAGTTAATAACACTGTATAATAAATATTGTTATCATAACATGTTTATCATATACAATACATGTTCAGTAACTTAATAACACTATGTTATAAATATTGTTATCATAACATGTTTATCATTTACAATACATGTTCAGTAAGTTAATAACACTATGTTATAAATATTGTTATCATAACATGTTTATCATATACAATACATGTTCAGTGACTTAATAACACTGTGTTATAAATATTGTTATCATAACATGTTTATCATATACAATACCTATTCAGTGACTTAATAACACTGTGTTATAAATATTGTTATTATAACATGTTTATCATATACAATACATGTTCAGTGACTTAATAACACTGTGTTATAAATATTGTTATTAGAACATGTTTATCATATACAATACATGTTTAATGACTTAATAACACTGTGTTATAAATATTGTTATTATAACATGTTTATCATATACAATACATGTTCAGTGAGTTAATAACACTGTATAATAAATACTGTTATTATAACATGTTTATCATATACAATACATGTTCAGTGACTTAATAACACTGTGTTATAAATATTGTTATTATAACATGTTTATCATATACAATACATGTTCAGTGATTTAATAACACTGTGTTATAAATACTGTTATTATAACATGTTTATCATATACAATACATGTTCAGTGACTTAATAACACGGTGTTATAAATATTGTTATTATAACATGTTTATCATATACAATACATGTTCAAGGACTTAATAACACTGTGTTATAAATACTGTTATCATAACATGTTTATCATATACAATACATGTTCAGTGACTTAATAACACTGTGCTATAAATATTGTTATTATAACATGTTTATCATATACAATACATGTTCAATGACTTAATAACACTGTGTTATAAATACTGTTATCATAACATGTTTATCATATACAATACATGTTCAGTGACTTAATAACACTGTGTTATAAATACTGTTATCATAACATGTTTATCATATACAATACATGTTCAGTGATTTAATAACACTGTGTTATAAATACTGTTATCATAACATGTTTATCATATACAATACATGTTCAGTGACTTAATAACACTGTGTTATAAATACTGTTATTATAACATGTTAGATACAGTGAAAAACCTTTGTTAGGCAATTAATAACAAATGAAAAACTCTAAAATATAACAACAAATAATAACAAGAGCAAAACTCTATAATATGAAGACAATTTAATAACAAATAACAAATTAATCAGAAAGGAATGTAAGAAGTAAAATACTAGATGAAAAAATATATAAAAAAAAAACATGATCACAACTTCTACTGTCAGAATGCTCAATGTAAATTTCTAGCAAGCAACAGGCAACAGAAGCACTAACCAAGATAAGTACCAAGCTATAAATTATAAATAACAACCCTTATCTGCTTTTCTCATCAGGCCATCTGATTTAGATAAATTAAAGGTGCGGGCACACAAGCAGTCTTGGTCAGAAATTTTTGTGTGCTTGACAATACTATACATGTATTATCTTCTCATTTTTTACATTTATCTTTAAAAGACTCAAAATATTTATAACATAATGGAATGAAGATGATCCTTTACAAGGATGAAAGAACAAGTCATATCATATATGATAATAAACAATATAAAAAATAGATATACAATTGTTATATAAAATACATATAACACCAATTTAACATCAGTAGTTCTGTCAATATAAAATATATATAACATCAATTTAACATCAGTAGTTCTGTCAATATAAAATATATATAACACCAATTTAACATCAGTAGTTCTGTCAATATAAAATATATATAACACCAATTTAACATCAGTAGTTCTGTCATTATAAAATATATATAACACCAATTTAACATCAGTAGCTCTGTCCATTCTCCAGAACAATGAGTACCGTAAAATACCAGCAAAAACCATTACACTTTGTGTAGCACCAGAAATGTAAGTAATTACCATTACACTTTGTGTAGCACCAGAAATGCAAGTAATTACCATTACACTTTGTGTAGCACCAGAAATGCAAGTAATTACCATTACACTTTGTATAGCACCAGAAATGCTAGTAATTACCATTAAACTTGGTGTAGCTCCGTAAAATACTATTAATTACCAATGCACTATGTATAGCGCCGTAAATTACTAGTAATTACCATTAAATTTTGTGTAGCACTGTAAATTACTAGTAATTACCATTAGGCTTTTTGTAATAATGCATGTAAAGTTTAAAGACAAAATGAATGAACCTTTAAGACCAATCTTCATCATCAGAATCTACTTCCATACTTTTAGGCATTGGCGGCGCTTTCTTGGTAAAGTCTATTGTACTGTACAGAACCTCATGTTCCCGCTTGATGCCATGAATCCTGTAACCATTTGGAGCATTTAACTCTAACATAGCATATTGAACACTTTCTGGCATCTGAAACAGAAAAAAAGATCCAATAATCTAAATGGCTTTTAAAGGAATAGCCTAATTTTTCTTAGATTGGACATCAAATATAAAGTCTCAAATTTGGTCAATAAGAGTATATATTCATCAGTTGGACTTACTAGGTCCCATGACAAAAGTATAGAATCTTTATAAAACATGATATATCCATTGAACTAAGTAATTATTGAAAAATGCTTCTAATGCTTACATAGTTTAATGGATTTTTACATAGTTTTATGGATTTATTATATTATAGATGGATTCTGTCGTATAGTTTGATACCAGGTAAATCCACTGATGAACAAAGAACATTTTTGAGACCATGAAGACATGGCATTGCACTGACATATTGCCTGTCTTCAATGCTAGAGGAAAATCTTGTCTTGACTATTGCCAGTATCCAACAAGGAAATTCCTTGTAGAAAGAATACTAACATTGTTATCTACACCATTTCTGGAATTACTGCTTCTGGATGTTCTTGTTAAAGGGGCACCCTGATATAAATCCATTGTTTCAAATATACCTTCATCTAAAATAACAACAATAAGCTAGTAAAGGAAGTTCAACCTAAAAACTGTCTTTTCGGCTGCTAACAAATGGCAGCACCTTGCAAAATCTCTTCACTTGTTATCACCGACCATGGAAACATCTCATTTGCTCATGTAGTACTAGTAAGTTGTGGTTGGAATTCGTGACCATCCAGTGGATAGCAGTTGACAGTGACTCAACTACCATTTCATTTCACTCTACAACATTCCTTTGTCTCCAATCCCCACTCCACAACCCCCAAATCCCCACCCTAAAATCCAACCAACCTTCTTCTGATGAACTTCCTTCACGCACTGTATTACGATAGTCGTTTTTCTTTTCTGAAAAAGAAAAACAAAACATTCTTTTTATTACAGAAAAATACTCATCTGGATTAATATTACTTCTCAGAATCAAACTCTAGCTTCTGGTTCTTCTACAATTAAAAACATCATTGAGCCCCTATTTAGAACCCTTGACATCTATAATTCTCACTCTTCAGAATTTCGGATCTTCTACAATTAAAACATAATAAAGCCCCTATCGATACCCTTGACATCACTATTCAGACTTTAAATCTAGCTTCCGGTTCTTCTACAATTAAGAACATCATAAAATCCCTATTTAGACCTTCGACATCTGGATTTATCCCTTTCAGAATTAAACTCTAGCTCTCCTACAATTAAAACATCATAAAATCCCTATTTAGACCTTTGACATCTATAACTATCACTTCACACAATTGAAATCCAGCTTCTGGTTCTCCCTCAATGAAATAACCATAAAGCCCTAACAGTATATGTGCAGATATTAATGATATTGTGATGCCATATGTAATAACTGCACGTGTAAGCATTAATACGTTATCTATATTGTATTCATGTAATATACCAAGTTATCGAAGTATGGTACAACAACTAATTGATGGTTATTGACCATGGTTTTCATCAAAAACACTTTTCAAGCAATTTATTTCGTTAATACATTAAAGGAAAATATGCAATCTATGATACAAGACTTTTTAAAGGGAAATTCTGTTTTTTTTGTAGGTTGAAAATATTTTTGATCAAATTTGAGAAAACTAAACACTAAAATCTAGAGAATTGTGCCCTTTAATGTATTTGAAAGTATAAACTATAAAATTCCTGTTTCTGCAACTAAGGTATAATTTGTTAAAAAGAATGGCCTACCTGTCCCTTTAAGTAGGCAAAGTTGCAATTATTTGTAAAAAGCAATCTACTTACTCTGATATTTCTTGTACATGATAACCATAATAACAACTACAATAACAATTACAACTCGAATAATAATTAATGACTTACTCTGATATTTCTTGTATATGATAACTATAATAACAACGACAATAACAATAACAACTCGAATAATAATTAATGACTTACTCTGATATTTCTTGTATATGATAACTATAATAACAATTACAATAACAGCTACTATAATAACAATAATAACTGTAACCGCAACAATAACATTATTCTTCTCTGCAGATTTCACTTCTTTGTTCTCAGGTTCTGAAAAAGACACAAGTTTCTGAATCAGTTTCAAATTTTTTATTATTTTGCATAATGAAAGAATTACTGTGACCCCACTGGAAAATTCTGTGGCCCCAGTTCGGCACCCTCAACTAATGTTTCCTAGAAACGCCATTGACTTTAGACACGCAAAGATGCAATGAATGGTTCAATACATAAACATAAGCAGTCTTTTCTGTTTCGAGGTAGAATTAAAAAGTGATTAAAACTTAAAGGGTCAGACCTATATTGTGTTCAATGGTAGAATAAATAGTAGGTCTTATTGTAAAGGGTTTATAGTAAAGTATTAGCATAGCATTGGCAATAATTAAGCATAGCAATGGTAAAGTATCAGTATAGCAGTGGTAAAGTACTAGTACCGGTATAGCAATGGCAAAAGTTAATAAAGTTGCACCATTGCATTGGTAAATTATGAGCAAAGCATTGGTAAATTATGAGCAAAGCATTGGTAAATTATGAGCAAAGCATTGGTAAAGTATGAGTAAAGTATTGGTAAAGTATGAGTAAAGTATTGGTAAAGTATGAGTAAAGCATTGGTAAAGTATGAATAAAGCATTGGTAAAGTATGAGAAAAGCATTGGTAAAGTATGAGAAAAGCATTGGTAAAGTATGATCAAAGCATTGGTAAAGTATGATCAAAGCATTGGTAAAGTATGATCAAAGCATTGGTAAAGTATGAGTAAAGCATTGGTAAAGTATGAATAAAGCATTGGTAAAGTATGATCAAAGCATTGGTAAAGTATGATCAAAATATTAGTAAAGTATGAGCAAAGCATTGGTTAAGTATATTGATAAAGTATGAGCAAAGCATAGTACAAGCATAGCATTGGAAAAATTGAGCATAGACTCGTAAGCATAGCCATGAAAAGTATTGGCATAGGAGTGGAAAATTATTAGCATAGCAATGGTCAAGTATTAGCATAGCAATAGTCAAGTATTAGCATAGCAATGGTCAAGTATTAGCATAGCAATGGTCAAGTATTAGCATAGCAATGGTCAAGTATTAGCATAGCAGTGATAGAGACTTAGCATAGCAATGGTCAAGTATTAGCATAGGAATAGTCAAGTATTAGCATAGCATTGGTCAAGTATTAGCATAGCAATGGTCAAGTATTAGCATAGCAATGGTCAAGTATTAGCATAGCAATGGTCAAGTATTAGCATAGCAGTGATAGAGATTTAGCATAGCAATGGTAAAGTATTAGAATATCATAAATAAATTATTAGCATAGCAGTGATAGAGATTTAGCATAAAAATGGCGAAGTGGTAAAGTTTTAGCATAGCATTAGTAAATTATAAGGATAGCATTGATAAGGAAATAGCACAGCATTGGCAGAGCTACCAAATGATAAGCACAGTATACATTTTACAAAAATTTCAGGGTTAAACTTTATTATTCGTCTGTTTTTTAGCAGGGTTCAAGATTTTCAAAATCTTTTTAGACTCAACAAACTTTTTATTCATCATAAGACAAATTTCAAAAATTTTATTTGCAAAAAAAGAAAAGATTGTAAGATTTTATTAAACAAGTGGTTGTTTTTGGTATTTGCCACATGTAAATTGTCCTTACCAGAATTAGCTTTAATATTTATGGTGGGATTAACTGTGGTGGGATTAACAGTTGTGGGATTAACAGTTGTGGGATTAACTGTAAGATATAATATAAATTATTGAATAATCGTAAGATTAGAAGAAGACCCAACACCAATATTGTTAGTGTGTGTGTGAACACTCATCTTCACAATGTCAAGATATTTCTGGATGCAGTGATTTGATTGGATTATATGCTAGCGAAGATAGCCAATCAGAGCACTTAACAGAAGGCTGTAAACATTATGGCTTTGTGTTCTGTTCACAGACTTTCTGTTAAGGCCTTAGATTGGGTATATTCACTGGTATACAATCCAATTAAATCACTTCATTTACAAACTTCCATGATAAAAGAAAATTAACTATTGCAGTCAAGGTATAAGACACAGTTCATTATAGCTTGACATTGTAAAGATGGTGAAAACTAAGCTGGACTTGCTTCTAGTACAGCATCAATGGAATAATTAATGGAATAACTTATGGACTTCCTGAGTATTAATAGCAAATGCAACTGTCAGCATGGACAAAAAATTCTTTGTTGCTTTACTAGTGACCTTCCTGTACTAAAACTATGCACATCTATCTATACAGAGAACAAGCCCTACAAGGACATTCTAGCAATACACTACAACCTTCTGTTTATGATAGGCCTAATCTTGTGCACTTGATGAACTTTCCAACTTTGCAAAAAGCCACAGCATCCTTTTATTGGAAAAAAAGTTTGATCTTGTCAAGCACATACCTGTAACACTTAGAGTAAAATTCTTCTTGTTTTCTCCATGAGTGTTGTTGACAAGACAGACGTAAACACCTTCATGAGAACTGTTGATGTTCACAATTTTCAAATCTTTTCCAAACCAATTCTCGGTTATGAAAAACGAACTATTTGATTCAAGGTCTTGAAAATCTTTCTCCCATGTTACGTTGCACTTTGGGTGACACTTAGCTGAACATTTTACTTTCAAATCCTCATATTTTTTCACAGTTATCTCCCTTTGATCTGGCTCTAGTTCTACATTAATGGGTGCATCTGAAAAATTAGTAGAAATTTTTACTAAAACTAATTTAGTGAAGATTGGTTGCCAGGCAAGAGGACATACACAGACAAGTTAGATTAATGGTTTGCAGAAAATACTAATATTTTGTCAATGATATCTTTTCAAAAAAAAAGGACACTAACTCAAACCAACATAATCAGTAACAAATGGGGATGTCGTCTGCTAGGAAGTAATATAAATTACTTGTTGTCAGAGCTTCTTCCAGTATGTGTTGGTTACTGGTATATCTCAGTGATCCTATAAGACCACAGTGTGGCTTCAAGTGTGCTGTTGATAAATGTTTCTGATATACAACCTTCATCAAGACAGTCAGAAGAAATATGGGTTAACTTTCCAAAGTTATACTGAGCAATGAAAGCAAACTCTACGTCGCCACATAACAGCGCCACCTATACACAATCTGATCCTGATAGAGGAATAAGAAACTTACGTTGAGGTTTATAGTAAAAGGTTTCACTCTCAGAGACATTATTACACTCTTCAATATTCAAAACTGAAAACAACAAAAACAAACAATATTCAACAGAACAGGGAAAACTACAAAAAAACAAGGAAAATTAACAGATTTTATATGCAAAACTAAAGACACAAAAAACTATGCAACTTGTCAACTTGTCAAGGGCTAGGAATGTCTTTAAATTAGAATATATATCAAACTGGTCATGGATTAAGATTATTGCCCAATTATATTTACCATCATAATCTGTTGTGTTCTGTAGTCTTTCATAACAAGGGAGATATTCTGTAGCCAGACACGTAATGTTTCCACCATTATGGTCTACAGTCACGTTAATTTGAGATAAAGTTGGATCTAATTCAGTCATTCTCATTCCATTTTTATACCACATTATATACATAGGGTTATTGACCGGTTGACAATCTCCTATACTGGTTGAAACACTGTGACATTCTAGTTGTAAGATTGAAGTATAGTTATCTTCTGGTTTTAAAACAGGATTTGGTGGAGATCGTCCTTCAATTGTGGGTTTGCCTGAAACATAAAATAGCAATGTAGTATGTGGCACCACACAGGATATGTTTACTCTTCAAGACACCTGATACCACTTAACATTATGAAATACTCTCTCTTTTATGATTGATATGCAAAGTTCATCAGCCATTACCAATGTATTGCCAAACTGTAATTTTAGATTGCACGTTTCATTTTGTAATTCAGATTCTTAGTAGGGCCTACTTGTTTTTTGGGGGTTTTTTTCATGAAGGTTTTGGGCTCAGTTTTCTGAATGAGCTCTACTGTATTAAATAATGTAGTGATCATGCTCTATCTTAGGAGAAACCTTATGCCACTCTGCAACTGGGTTGGCCCACTTGGTATTCATCTTGGAGTGTGAACTATTATAAATGGCTTACCTGCTATAATCAAAGCTTTCTGTCCCAAATGAATTACATTGAAATTGATCCAATATATTCCAGCATCTTCTTTTTGTAGTTTTGTTTTTTTTACCATGAAGGCATCATCAGTCATGGTGATTTCTGTCCCACTTCTGATCAGATTATTTGATTTACCATGTATAAAAATTATATCTTCATTTTTAGAATTCATCTTATTTCTAAACCGAATATTTGAGTCATTTTTGAGATCCTGGATTGTAGTTTCATTATCTTTAAACTTTTTTACACTATCATGTTCAATGATATATTTGTTATACTCGTCTCTGAGATCAGAAAGTGGAAAATTTAACACCAGTTCCTTTCCAAGTTGACCAACAATTATTTCTGTTTTATCACACTCTTCACTTTCAACTGAAAAGAAAAAATATTGATGTTTATAAATGCAGTGTATTTTTCTACTTTATCCATTCTGCTACTGATCAAATCAGATGGGCAATGAGGGAAATTTTACCAGGACAGCAGTGTAAGCCTAGGTGCCTGGGTGTCTGTAACCTAGGGGCCTCATTTGTTTTGTCTCATCATCATGATTAGTCAAAAAAAGAACAAAGCCCAACATTAAAGGCCCATTAATACACTGTTTCTATAAGCTAATGTGCATGTATATTGTATGCTCAATTTGACAATAATCTACTTAAAGATGGGTTTCCTTTTATTTTTTAGTGTCAAATTAAGCAAACTATTTCATTAATTGGTGTTTCTAATGAATTATCATGTATTCTTAATCATATCATTATGTTCTTATTGCATATAATTAAGAGTTTTAACCAATCATAAATGTGCATGTATGACTTTTTGACCTTTCTTGACCGGTCACTCATTGGAATTCTGCTGGTAACTCTCTTTTTATTTAGCTAATTATGAATTCATTATGGACACGTGAGACAAACTGGTATTTTTCCAAGTTCATTAGAACATCTCTAGTTTCTATTCATATAAGTATTAACATTTTCATAAATGAAAATAAGGGAACAAATCTTTAAGCTCAGGTTTAGAATCGAGTTTTAGGCCTTTTCATTTGCATCAGAACCTGATCTCATTATTCAGATCCATTCAAGGATATTTTAATGCAAAAATTGGTTTTAAATAGTTGTATTAGGATCCATTTGATAATATTTAACCCATCAATGTCATATAAAATTGAAATAAAATGGTCCCTGCTTTTTCTGACTCATTGGCTAGACTGTGTCCTATTTAGGTCTCTCTTTCATAAGGTAAAGAAATTTGAGAACTTCATTCAAGATTCAAACTCATGAATGAGTGATTGATTATACATCCTGTTAGAATGTCATAGAGACTCTAGCTAGATAATATAACAGAGAGGCCCGTTCTCAAACTGATGTTCAAAGGATTATTATTTCCTTGAATGATGCGTTCTTTTTTTCAGATATTACACTCTACACTCTCAATCTAGTGTAGGGCAATATGAAACATCAGGTGAGAGGGCTGAGCAAGGGCCAAGTCATTCACTATGACCCACTATTTAAAAATAAAAACAAAATGAATGGGTTTAACGTCCTACTCTTCAGCACCTTATGGGCTAATGAAGACGGGCAACGCCATGCTGTGTACAATAAGGGTAATTTTTCCAGGACAGCGGCATTAGCCTACTCTTTTTCACTTTCCAACTGTATCTTTAGTGTGCACAGCATGTAGCACACAGGGCCTTGGTTTCCGATGTCACCCACATTTACAGGAACCATCAGTGATATTCAGCTGTATCGAAACCCTGTTCTCATACCTTTTCCTAGGGAATTTTTCATATAGAAGGTCAATATTTTTCAATTTAATGGAGAAATTTCATATTCTATGAAAAATGTCCTTATTCCTTGTAATATTGTACTACAAAAAAAGTTTAATTTATATTTTCATTTATAATCATAAAAGAAGGGTTGGAATATTACATTGTGCATTAGTTCAAATGTCTGAACCTACTGAAAGTGAAAGGAAAGTGGTGATATTCAAAATTGCAATAGCTTATTACCTGTTTGTAGACAGCACATCACCATAATAGCAATCCACAGCATTTTATGTCTCATTCGTGGAAATAGTAAACTTAAAAACAAACGTGCCCTCTGAAACAATCGGTCATTCGCTGAAATAAATACGTAGTCGATTGTTTTTCTAGTTTCGATTTACAGATTTACAGATTACTCTACAGATTACTTCCGGAAGTCTGTTTAATCGAGAAAAAGCATAGCTGTTTGTATCCAGTATCAAACCCATTCGGCAATCCTCGGCAGTTTCCGTGCTAGTGTAACTTTCACGGAGGCCGTTTGGTCTCAAACCGTCACTCATTTTGAGCCTGGGCGGCTTTGACTTTCAGCTTTTCTCGAACATCCAGATATCCGGAAGAAAGCCCAAGGAAATTGAAACTAGAATTTGATGTGATGAACAGCATACCTGAAGAATACTTACAAAGTGTCAACAGTCATTGCGCGTATTTCGTTTGTTTTAGTTTGTCTGTTTCTATGAAAGTGATATAAAATGCTGTGGATTATTGTCATGCTGATTTGCTGTCAAAAAACAGGTAGGCGAATGTTTGAAGCTAAATCGAATCAGGACAACTCAGATCAGTTTTAATAAGACTCAGACCAACTTTAAAGCACAACTCGTTACTCGGACCAACTTTAAAACACAACTCGTTACTCGGACCAACCTTAAAGCACAACTCGTTACTCGGACCAACTTTAAACAAAACTCGTTACTCGGACCAACTTTAAAGCACAACTCGTTACTCGGACCAACTTTAGAACACAACTCGTTACTCAGACCAACTATATAACACAACTCGTTACTCGGACGAACTATAAAGCACAACTCGTTACTCGGGCCAACTTTAAAGCACAACTCGTTACTCGGACCAATTTTATCAAACAGTTCGTTGCTCGGACCGGTATTTTTATAAGACTCGTTAAAAGAGATTATTTACAAGGATTATTATATTATTAGTATTTTACGAGGAGGACGTCATAAACAAGGCGAAATACCTTGATTTACATTTAATTAGATAAGTAGCCCTGGTTCAAGGAAATAATACAGTCATAAATATCGGTTTCAGAATGTGTTGCTCATTCATATAATCTAGCTAATAAGAGTCTCTTATGTCCTATACTAATTAGCTAAGGTCTCTTATATCCTACACTAATTAGCTAAGGTCTCTTATATTATATAGCTAGGGTCTCTTATATTATCTAGCTAGGGTCTCTTATACTATCTAGCTAGGGTCTCTTATACTATCTAGCTAGGGTCTCTTATATTATCTAGCTAGGGTCTCTTATATTATCTAGCTAGGGTCTCTTATACTATCTAGCTAGGGTCTCTTATATTATCTAGCTAGGGTCTCTTATATTATCTAGCTAAGGTCTCTTATATTATCTAGCTAGGGTCTCTTATATTATCTAGCTATGGTCTCTTATATTATCTAGCTAGAGTCTCTTATATTATCTAGCTAAGGTCTCTTATATTATCTAGCTAGGGTCTCTTATATTATCTAGCTATGGTCTCTTATATTATGTAGCTAGAGTCTCTTATATTATCTAGCTATGGTCTCTTATACTATCTAGCTAGGGTCTCTTATACTATCTAGCTAGGGTATCTTGTATTATCTAGCTATGGTCTCTTATATTATCTAGCTAGGGTCTCTTATATTATCTAGCTAGGGTCTCTTATATTGTCTAGCTAAGGTGTATTGTATTATCTCTGGCTAAGGTCTCTGTGTCCATCAAGCATCTGAAATCCATTGGCTTTTGTGGGATACGCCTCATTTTAAATATGTTTAATGCATTAGATTTTTGATGCAAACAAAATGGTGATGCCCGGTTGGCTACAGACTATACACCTCAATAGTTATAAATTTAAGACTGATGCTGTCATGGCAAAATTCCCCTCGTTGCACACTGCCCAATCATATTTTATAAAAGTAGGATGTAGAAATAAATATCAGTTCAGTTTTACGTGTGATTCTCTGAATTTCTTTCTCCAGTTGAAAGTGAAGAGTGCAACAAGACAGAAATAATTGTGGGTCAACTTGGGAAGAAACTGGAGTTTGATGTTTCACTTTCTGATCTCAGATACAACATTAGCAAATATATCACTGAACATGATGGAAAGAAGATCGAAAAAGAAATCAAGATTCAGTTACTGAAAAACGAATCACGTATTCGGTTTGATAATACGATGGATTCTAAAATAGATCATTTAACTATGGGCCAGAGAGAAATCTTCCTGACCAATGACACGTTAATGCTCAAAATAAAAAGAACTACTACAGAAGAAGATGCTGGAATATATTGGATGGAGTTCAATAAAATCCTTGTGGGACAGAATGCTTCGTCGATTTCAGGTTTGATTTTATGAGGATTTATAGGGCGGGCAATATACTGCTTTCACGATAGTTACTGGAATATGAATTTACATCGCCACTCTTGTCGACAAGTCTTGTAGGCACTATATACTATACAGTTTTTATCAAATTTTAATGGAACTTCGTATGCATATATATTGATGAGATCTCGGTCAAGTTATGATTTACAATAATGGGATGAACAGGTTTTGAGTTATTCCCCTCGACTTACTAAAAACACATACAATTTGGCTTAAAGTCACAATAGAGGCTACAGTTTTTATCGTATCTTAATGATGATTTATATTTAAAACACTGTTATATCCAACAGCTGCCAGTGGGCATATGTTACCTTGCCTGGCAAGCTCTCTATTATACTGTAGTAAGGGATTCAAATTGTGGAATATGTAAAAAAAAATTAAGGAAATAGAAATTCAATTCAAATGGTCCGCAAGACAGACTAATGATCCACTTATAGTTCAAAAACTTTTTATTCCATTATATATAGAAGAGTGAGCTTGCCCTATCCATCACAGAATTTATTATAATGGAGCTCAAGATATCTCCGTCCTTGCTTTCTTATCATTTCATTTTTAAATATATTATTTTACAAATGTTTTTGTTTCAGGCGGAACAAAAGATAACTATACTTCAATCTTAAAACTAGAATGTCACAATGTTTCAACCAGTATAAGAGATTGTCAACTGGTCAATAACTCTATGTATATAATGTGGTATAAAAATGGAATGAGAATGACTGAATTAGATCCAACTTTATCTCAAATTAACGTGACTGTAGACCATAATGGTGGAAACTTTACGTGTAAAGCTACAGAATATTTCCCGGGAAATGAAGGACTACAGACCACAACACCTTATCCCTATGGTAAATTTAATAAGGGTATTAATCTGTTTTCTCATAATGAGTCGTTACCTTAACCTTAACATAACCAAGTTTTTATATTTTTTGATCCAGTACAAAGTATGATTTTGGGAAGTTAACCCCCATTTCCAACACTTACTGTTTTAATGGGGATTGTGTATCCTAACCATGTGTCGGCAGTATGAGATGAGCTCTATACTATTAGACAAACTATCGTCTGCTATGTATGTGTATGTTCTCTTGTCTAGCAACCAATCTTCGCTAAAACTGTTTAAGTAAAACATTAACTAAATTTTCAGATGCACCCACTGATGTGAAACTAGAGCCAAATCAAAGGGAGATAACTGTAACTACAGGTGAGGATTAAAATGTTCAGCTTAGTGTCACCTAGTGCGACGTTATCCCGGTGACAGATTGTGTATAGGCGGTGCTGTTCTATGGTGACGCTGAGCTCACTGACTTTGCTCATGGACTAAAGAGTCATTGATATTTTATTTCTGTCCGCTGTCTCATCCCAAATCCTCTAATTCTTATAACAACAAAGTATTTATAAAAATCCGTACAAGCAAACAATTCCAGTTGCCAAAAGTTTCTTTCAAGGCATGACGAAATCGAGAGCAATAATTGTATTGTAATGGACTCCCAAAACGAGGAGCACCATCAGGTGTTTGGAAAATAGTATGCATTTGCTGTAGAAAGGTCATCTAATTCCCCTGCCATGTCTGTGTACATTCTCTTGCCTTGCAACCAATGTTCAATAAAACTGTTAAAGTAAGACGTTAACTAAACTTTCAGATGGACCCAGTGATGTAAAACTAGAGCCACATAAAAGGGAGACAACTGTAACTACAGGTGAGGATTTGATAGTAAGATGTTCAACTCCAAAGTACAGCGTAACACGGGAAAAAACTTTCAAGGCCTCAAATCAAAAACCGAGCATGTTCAGAAATGATTTCAAATTTGAGAACGTCAATCGTTCTTATGAAGGTGTTTACGTCTGTCTGGTCAACAACGTTCACGAAGAAGCCAAGAATATATAACATATATTGCATATATAAGTATCCTAATTTCGTGCTAACCAATTTTTCGTGCATCTCCGGAAATGATAAATAATTTACATGTGCGACCTCGCGTGACATGGGTTATCTGTACAATGTAAGCTAGTAGAATGAATCGAGTAGTTTCAAGTAAAATATATTAATGTATCCATTGACAAATACAAAATGGCGAATTTCAGTTATTACCAAACGTCACAATTTTTTATCGGCCGAATTTTCTTATAATCCCTACCTGTAATCGAAATTCCAAGTGTAGTTTGCTAGAATGTAGTCCAATGAACGAAGTCACGTGATCAACTAGCGGATTCTGTGTTAGCAGAAATTCTATGGAACACAATTTGGGCCATATTCTTATGTTGTTTCAATGAATTTTAGCAATAAATCACGCTACGTATCTTATTTGGTCAGTCACTATTTATTTTTTAAATCATGGTTCTTTGAAGGAATTGTCATTAATTATAATGAATTGATATCCAAGATACTAAGCGAAGTTAATTATACCACTGGGTATGCATATAACGTGTTTTTCTCGACTTATTTATAGATCAAAAATTGTACACGAAAATAGGTGACGCATTTTGCCACCGTTGTCAAGTTGGTTACTCATGAAATATGGGTCAAAGTGAGGGATTCATAGAGAAAATCGAAACAAACCCATTTTAGTTATTTTGTAGAATATCTATTTTTTTAACTTCGACGAAATTGGATGTTGAATCCTTATATACACGAAAATAGGTTACACTACTGTATAACTTTATGATAATGATATTATTTATTCTACTTCTTTGTTTCAGAAACTGAAATGATGAATAATGTGATTGTTGCTGCTATAGCTGTTATTGTTGTTGCTATTATTATAGCGGTTATTGTAGTTGTTATAACGGTTATCATTTACAATAAATATAGTGAGTACTAACTGTACCTATACTGCTAGAATGTCCTTGTTCGTAACGTTAGGTAGCGAAGTTCTAGATTGCATTACCGGGCTTCTATCTGCGAAAAACTTGTGTCTACATTATCTTATCCGCGTTAAATATACAATTACATGTACTCAGATGTATTGAATGTACCGTAATTATACCGAGCATCTTTTTATTTTGCAACATACGGTTGCTTGCACGTGCTGTTAATATTACCCCATGACTAAAAAAGGTTCCAAATTTCTGCTTTATGTTATTTTTAATTGTAGGAGGACTGGAAGCTAGAGTTAAGGTGATATAAATCTAGCTGTCTATTATCCTGTCATTACAAAAAAATAGCTAAACCTTAATTTTTTTGGTTTTTTCAGAAAAGAAGAAACACTATAGAGTGATTTACTGGAGAAGAACAGAATATGAGGTAAGGTTCTTGTATTCTATCCAAGCATTTTTCTTGTTTCTGTCCAGTTTTTCTCTCTCCCAGTCTGATAAAATTGCTGGATGTTTTGTTTCATATTTTGTCTTTAGGTGAAAACATTGTCACACAGCCCATTCTTTACGTCATTAAGATACTTCTCCAATCAAACGTTCTGTTCAAAAACAGATTTTCAGACTATTTATGGACTTCTTGGATATTCATTGAATTAAGAATTGACTTGTACTGTCCGTCAATTTTAAACAGTGTTTGTGATTAGTTAGAATAAACTATGACAAGTTCAAACCATTAGCTAAAAATTCAACTGAATAGGATAAAAGACCAGTGAAAAGATGAGGCGTGGCATTAGGGTGTGGCATATACATGTCATGAAAAGAGGGTGGAGCTTGTCTTGAAGTTTTCAATAATCAGATCTATTCTAATTCTAGGAGCCAGAAGATATTGTATATGCTGAATTAGACTTAAATACTCCAGATTGGTATAAAATTTATGGCATCAAACCAGAATCTGAAGTTGAGTATAGTACAATAGACTTTGCCAAGAAAGCGCCAAAGATACCCCGAAATATGGAACTGGATTCTGATGACGAAGACCAGCTCCATTGAAATAAATAGTGCGTTTTGTGTTAGGCAAGTAGTATGCTTCTTTAAGTAGTTAAGACTCAGTTATGAGGTTGGAAACTTTACATGACATCATTCTCATGCTTGCGTTGAAAAAATGATGGTTTTGGGTACTAACCTCATTTGGCTTGTGGAAATCTGATGACCGTCAGGAAGACATCTTTCTTCATATTTCCAGTCGATCCAGCTGAAAATGGACACAGAAACAGGTTGGGCCAAGGACCAGCCAAGAATCCCAAGTGAACGTTGTTTTTTCTACCTTTTCTTTCATTTTCCGGTATACCCGAAAACCTGCCAACCTGTGCCTGGGATAATAACTTGGCATTGGCTTTTGGAGAAATGACATAGCTACGGATGTTAGATTGTTGTTTAATTTATATGTATAGCTACAGAACTACTGATGTTAAATTGGTGTTATATATATTTTATACTAACAGAACTACTGATGTTAAATTGGTGTTATATATATTTTATATTGACAGAACTACTGATGTTAAATTGGTGTTATATATATTTTATATTGACAGAACTACCGTTATAACAACTACAATAACCGCTATAATAATAGCAACAACAACAACAGCTATAGCAGCAACAATCACATTATTCATCATTTCAGTTTCTGAAACAAAGAAGTAGAATAAATAATATTATTATCATAAAGTTATACAGTAGTGTAACCTATTTTCGTGTATATAAGGATTCAACATCCAATTTCGTCGAAGTTAAAAAAATAGATATTCTACAAAATAACTAAAATGGGTTTGTTTCGATTTTCTCTATGAATCCCTCACTTTGACCCATATTTCATGAGTAACCAACTTGACAACGGTGGCAAAATGCGTCACCTATTTTCGTGTACAATTTTTGATCTATAAATAAGTCGAGAAAAACACGTTATATGCATACCCAGTGGTATAATTAACTTCGCTTAGTATCTTGGATATCAATTCATTATAATTAATGACAATTCCTTCAAAGAACCATGATTTAAAAAATAAATAGTGACTGACCAAATAAGATACGTAGCGTGATTTATTGCTAAAATTCATTGAAACAACATAAGAATATGGCCCAAATTGTGTTCCATAGAATTTCTGCTAACACAGAATCCGCTAGTTGATCACGTGACTTCGTTCATTGGACTACATTCTAGCAAACTACACTTGGAATTTCGATTACAGGTAGGGATTATAAGAAAATTCGGCCGATAAAAAATTGTGACGTTTGGTAATAACTGAAATTCGCCATTTTGTATTTGTCAATGGATACATTAATATATTTTACTTGAAACTACTCGATTCATTCTACTAGCTTACATTGTACAGATAACCCATGTCACGCGAGGTCGCACATGTAAATTATTTATCATTTCCGGAGATGCACGAAAAATAGGTTAGCACGAAATTAGGATACTTATATATGCAATATATGTTATATATTCTTGGCTTCTTCGTGAACGTTGTTGACCAGACAGACGTAAACACCTTCATAAGAACGATTGACGTTCTCAAATTTGAAATCATTTCTGAACATGCTCGGTTTTTGATTTGAGGCCTTGAAAGTTTTTTCCCGTGTTACGCTGTACTTTGGAGTTGAACATCTTACTATCAAATCCTCACCTGTAGTTACAGTTGTCTCCCTTTTATGTGGCTCTAGTTTTACATCACTGGGTCCATCTGAAAGTTTAGTTAACGTCTTACTTTAACAGTTTTATTGAACATTGGTTGCAAGGCAAGAGAATGTACACAGACATGGCAGGGGAATTAGATGACCTTTCTACAGCAAATGCGTACTATTTTCCAAACACCTGATGGTGCTCCTCGTTTTGGGAGTCCATTACAATACAATTATTGCTCTCGATTTCGTCATGCCTTGAAAGAAACTTTTGGGAATTGATCACCGAGGGTGTGGTATTTCGCCGGGGCTATCCGGGGATATTTTTAAGAAAAAGAAGCCGTTAACAACATTTCAAGCAATCTGAGATTAAACAATTTTTGAGGAAATATCGGGATTCTTTTTTGTGACGAATCTTTCTTTTTACCCGTAGTCTACCCGTCAGATCAATGGAAACAGCGTTTTTAGGGCCTCTTATTCTTAAAATTCTCGAGGAAACAAACAATGTAATCCCCACCTCCAACACAACCTTACTCGCGGGGGAATGACATGGATGAAGTAGCCCTATGTTGATTTTGCAGATTTAGAAAAATTGGTTTGACCCCCACTTTATTTTCAACAAATTTAAAAGTATGATTTTGCCCCAAAATATGTGTCAGAATACACCAAATGAATTCAATTTTTCGACAATTTTCTCATGAGAACCCTCTAAGACGCACCATGAGAGGCTTGCGACTATGACGCCTCTGTAGAGCTGTCGCATTTTGAATTAAGCCCCTACTCTCAGATGGCTGGTACCGACCGCCAGAGATTCTAAATGCTGTTTCGGACAGTAATCATATTAATTATAACAATACCTGTTTGAAGACAGAACATCAACATTACAACAATCCACAGCATTTTATATCACTTTCACAGAAACAGACAAGCTAAAACACATGAAATACACGCACTGACACTTGTTGAGTTTTTCTTCACAGTACATGCTGTTCATCACACCGTAAATTCTAGTTTCAATTTGACAAAATTTAACAATGTAAGGAAGTTTTTCCATTCTCTAGTAAAGTAAGTTTGATATTTTTTTATATTCTCTACGGTGGCTCACATACGACATATTTCACTTTTAATTTTGAATTAAAAACATTTATTTTCACCTAGGTAATAATTATTTTCACTAATTAAAAAAAAAGTTTTTAATTCAAAATAAAAAGTGGAAAATGTCGTTTGTGAGCCACCGTAATTCTATGATATCCATATAAACTGTGTTAGGGGAGACCGGGGCTAGTTGTAACAATTTTCATAATTTCTGCTATTTTACAAAAACTAACCTTAATATATGAAAAGTGATTTGTGTTTTTGGAAAAGCCTAAACGACTCTTATCTTTTGTGCAAAATCCTTTTTCTAAAATACAATCTTTTTTTAAGTTGATTAAAGAAGAAAGTTGAATTTTGTTTGTTAAAACTTACCTGTGTTGGGGGTAACTTATAACAGACCACGTGATATAATGTATATTAACTATAAAACACTTGTAATCTCAAATGGTGTCTATTATTTGAAAGTTAAAATGACGACTCGTCTTTTCTTGAGACTTGGCCATGTATAGAAAAGACATATATAGAAAGTGAAATTCCCAGTAAGTGGTATTTTTGCGGGAATTATGCGATTTCTTACATTTTTATAGTACTTCGGAAGACTATTTACATATATTGAAGACTCAAATCAACCCCTGAAAATATGTCCCTGCCCCTGCCTATGTCGATTCTAAGTGTTTTCCAAGTGGTGTTATTCAATTCCAGCTTCATAAAACAAAATCTCAGAATGTGTTAAATTTCTATTTTAATATTAAATAAAATCTATTTACAAGTTTTATTTTTTTTTACAAAAATTCAGAAATAACAATAACAATAATAGGGGAGATGTTAAAGGGGCATTCCCAGATGATTATTTTTTAAAACATAGAAATAATTGTTGTTCAACTGGAAAGATGTCCAACCAAGAAGCATAGAAAACAAGCACATCGATTACACAAAGGGTATTGAGCCATAAGACACTAAACAATTGATGCTATAGCAATACAAAACAGCACATTGATTTCACAAAAGGTATTAAACCCCTGATGCTACAGCTATTTCACAAAGGGTTTTTAACACATAATAAACAACATTTAGCTATACAAATGTACTAGAAGCAAATGTACTGTGATGCTACAGCAATAAAACCAGCATATTGATTACACAAAGGGTATTGAGTCATAAGACACTAAACCCTTGATGCTACAGCAGTGAAAAAAAGCACATTGAATTCACAAAGGGTATTGAGTTTTAAACACATAACAAATGGCATTTTGATATATAGCAAAGGTTTTGTGAGTTTAGACACATGCAAGAAAGATTGTATTGATTTCACAAAGGGTACCGCGTCTTAGATTTCTAGCCCTTGCTCCAACTAGTCAATGATGATTAGCTTGTGTCATTAAGTAATTGATATACACAGTTTAATTATACAGAGCAATTGGTGTTCACAGCATATATAATTTTACAGAGTACGGAATACGAATGGTGTAAAAAGTTTATTATTTTGTACACGGCCAGTCCAATCCACCACAAGCAGCTGATATAATAAAATACAGTATCACCTAAAATTATAACCAATAATTTATCATTTATTCAAAATGGGAGGGACTTATAACAGCTTGGGCATTCAAGTACGACAAGAGGCTCTAATTTTCCTCTTTGCACACTTCATTGTCTGTCTTCATGCTGCTAAGAAAAGTCTAAACAGTAAGTTGTTATTAAATTGCACTAAAACCTAGTGTCAGAAATTAACATTGAAAAGTGCCATGGATAACTGGGTATAAGCTCCAATTTCAACAGTGAATATAGAAATTGTCAATTAGCTTTAACTTACGATAACAACAAGGACAATAATAATAGTTATTTTAATATTCTTCCACCATAACGATCTGGCTAAACCTCGACTAGTCTTTTTAAACGATATTGCCTGAAACACATAGAAATTTCAGATAGAAGTTTGCATAATACTGCAGGACTGTTGATTTATATGTATTTGCCTGTCCGGTCTGATTGGAGCTCTTTAAAAATGACTGGCTGATGAATCAGACTTTCTTGATGAAAATAGAATCTTCAATGGTGCTCCAGGCATGACTTGGAAGGTATTATAAAAAGGTACTATCAATGACACCAATACACAGATTTGAAAAACCTTTTAACAATCACTTTAAAACCCTGGTTCCCAACCTGGGGTGTTTTTCACCCCCTGGGGGTGTGGGACTAGGGTGTCAGGTGTGTGGCCAACTGGTGTAGGAGAAGAATTTATTTTGAATTAATAGAGCACCTCACATTATCGCATGCTGGAAATGTGGATGAAATTTTTTGGGGGTGTGAAAGGTTCAGGTGGTTGCTACAGGGTTGTGAAGGCTGAAAAAGGTTGGGAACCACTGCTTTAAGAGGATATTAATATTCAATATAAGCAGTACTCAGATCAAAAATTTAATAATATTAAACCTCATTGTTTTACAAATACTTGGCCAAAAACCCTATACAGAAAAATAGGACTTACATTGGCACTCAAATCATCTGTTTTATCCACCAATAATTCTAGTCTCTCACCACGGTCAGCTATTTGATCTGTAAATACAACAAGTGATGTTTGTAGTAAATCATTTAACTTGTATGTAAAATACAACAAGTGATGTCTGTAGTAAATCATTTAACTAGTATGTAAAATACAACAAGTGATGTCTGTAGTAAATCATTTAACTAGTATGTAAAATACAACAAGTGATGTCTGTAGTAAATCATTTAACTAGTATGTAAAATACAACAAGTGATGTCTGTAGTAAATCATTTAACTAGTATGTAAAATACAACAAGTGATGTTTGTACTAAATCATTTAACTAGTATGAAAAATACAACAAGTGATGTTTGTAGTAAATCATTTAACTAGTATGTAAAATACAACAAGTGATGTCTGTAGTAAATCATTTAACTAGTATGTAAAATACAACAAGTGATGTCTGTAGTAAATCATTTAACTAGTATGTAAAATACAACAAGTGATGTCTGTAGTAAATCATTTATCATTTAATATAAAACTTACCTATATTCCTCACCATTATGCCTTTTAATTCATCCACCTGATTCTGTACATTGCCTAATTTATCCTCATCCCCAGTCCCCCTTCTCTCTTCTATACTCACTTTCTGTATGGGGAAATATCATTAAATGTCATTAGCCAAGTGGAGTCTCTAAAGGGATACTGAATGACAGCAAATTTCAGTGTGGTGTCAGTCAACAAATTGAGAAAATAGCAATTTAGTATTTGTTATGTAGACTCTCTAAAAGGAAACTTTACTGGTATAGCCAATTGCAGAGTGGCATAAGTTTTTAGTCAGAATTGACCATGCATATATCTGGACATGGAAAATGAATGAATGAATTAATGAATAAATTTACCATTTGTGAAGCCATAACTCTAGAAAATTCACTGTTCATGGCATAAGGTAAAGCTGTTTGAGCACGAATTCCATATTGGGACTGAAACCTTGAGAAAAACATAATAATAATCATATTGGTATGTACTAAAGAAATTTAAACACATCAGTACACTTCAATGACTTTAACTTAAAAAGTGGTTTACACTGATGAAATCTGTCAAAGTTTCAATTAGAATAATCATGTATCAGAAATTAAAAATTCCAATTACCTTTTTTTTATATCGTTAAGATACAAGAATGCCTTTGATCTATCAAAATCCTGGAAAAAAAAACAAAAACAATTCCAAAATCTGTACCATCTATATTTTGGAAATAAAACTAATCCCAATTTTTATAAGTTTGTTGGATCATGAATGACAAGTGAAGTAACCTGCACAAAAAACAAGAAAAAAAACATCTAGATCTGTGTTGTGATCTGTTTGCAAATATTGAAAAAATCTCAATTTCATTACAAGCTTAATTGCTGAGGAGATGAGCTTCTGTGATTTACATTTGAGTAAAAATTCTAATCATTTTGGGTGCTCACTTCTGTTCAGAAAATTCCTGATTTTTGTATCAAAATAAAGTTGGAACTTACGTCATCTGTGATACAGAGATAAACAATTTTATCTTCGCAAATATAGTGGAATAAATAACTAAAATAGAGAATATAGATATCAGAGAGCAACCCCTTCCTTATAGTTTCCTTTCAGCACATACCTTAGCAACAGTCAACTTTTAAACTGCCAATCAAAGCAATAATATAACTTCTATGATACAAAAATAACCCATAGAATTTAACATTGGACATGCCTTATATTCAATTCTTTCAGGGTTTTCCAATTAAAATATGTTGATTATTAATCAATGATTGATCGATAGTCTGCCATCATTAATCGATCTAAACTTCATAATCGATACCCAGTCTGACAAGCAGTCTGACAATGAAGTAATCTGCAGTCATGGTCAAAGCAATGAAAGCTACGGGCAATAAAAACCACCCCTACCTGCCGTGTGAGTATGTCAACTTGGAATCTACGGGAGATATTTTAGCTAATATCTGTTCTGTAACTTGAGTAAAATTACCAGCACAACTGGCATATTTTGCTAAAACTGTCGCCCCTCGGGCAACTACTGCGAATAAAATAGGCATTGCCTTGGATAATCTGAAATAAAAAATGGCAAAATTAGCTGTCTGTGTTGACCCTACAAATAATAAGCAACCATTGCTTTGGATAATCTGAAATGGATTCATTGGCCAGTGGCTCCACAAGGTGGAAAATTAAGTTTTTGAATCAAAACTAAAATGTTAGGAGCTTCAAACACAAAATGAGATTCAAATGAAAGTTTTTTTTTTAAAGTGAATAAGATATGACACCTTTGAACACATAATTTGCTCTGATAGGACTCCATATCCAAATTCATTCAAAAAAAACCACATAAAGAAAAACTGCACACAAATAACTATCAAAACACTATAAGGTCCTATTGAGCTATAAGTCCTATTGACCTATATGTCCTATTGAGCTACAAGTCCTAATGAGCTATATGTCCTATTGAGCTACAAGTCCTATTGAGCTATAAGTCCTATTGACCTATATGTCCTATTGAGCTACAAGTCCTATTGAGCTATATGTCCTATTGAGCTACAAGTCCTATTGAGCTACAAGTCCTATTGAGCTATAAGTCCTATTGAGCTACAAGTCCTATTGAGCTATAAGTCACAATATCAATATCCAAAAATTTATCTCAAGTCCCAAGGAGCAATATTCTAGATGGTCATTGTCACATTGGGTCACATCCTGCATTCCTCTATTTCTCGAAAATTTCCAAAGTGCCACGGAACGATATTTCAGTCTTTCAGTTGAGCATAGTCACAATAAGCGAATAACTACTGAATTAGCAAAAACAAGTGATTTGGTCACGTTTCATGCTAAACTCCTTTACTTCAAACAACAAATTTCAAAGTGTAACTGAGCAATCTTTCAGTTGAGCATTGTCACAAAAGGCTAATAACTTCTGAATTAGCAACAGATACAAATGAGATTCGTAATGATATTACAATCAGGTGATGAAAGTAATTAGTTCGATTTTCAAGCTGGTAGACTGGTAACAGCTGCAAGCGAGCCTATGGATATTCAGCGAAGACACATGGGCAAATCACTAGACAATACAAAACATACAAAACAAAGCAGTTAATTTTTGATTTGAAACTGAATAAATAGTCATAGAAACTACTCTAATTTTCTATCATGCATCATTGAAAAATAATGAAAACAACTCCTTAGTTTTTGATAAGCATTATGTTTTGTAAAATAGACTCCTGTTATGTTACACTCACAACAGGTATGGCCTAAATATCATGGTCAAAATATTGAGAGCAGGATTTAGCGAGACATAATCTATTTAGCGTTTAACAACTAGAAACCCCAATGAAGTTACTGTAGGGTATGGCATGAATTTCGACCAATCAACGCCAAGATGACAATAGGTTTTGTAACAAGATTGTGCTGCCCACCCACTGCCTTCTTTAAAATCCAAATATAATCCAAGAAAGCTATTACCATTAAAAACATGTTCTTCTTATTCAAACAAATCTATGTGTCTCAGAAAAGGAAAATGTTTAGATACAGAGTGAAAAAAAAAGGGAATTCAACCATCATTGTCATTGCTATTTTTTGCCATTGAATCATTCATTGATTGGTGGAAATAAAACATCAAAATAGAAACATAGCATCAATATTAGAGCAATCGAAAGAATGTCATTGTTATTTTCAATACCTTGATCGCAAATACAACTAAATGACTCAGGATTTGAACCCTAGGGTTGAATAATTTCCTCGAATTTCTTCTTGTTCAATAATTTTTTTCTGCGTTTGTTTACTATTGAAGATCGGAAATGACAAAATGGCACATGACTTTATAAAATACGGATTATAAATAGAATACAAACTATACATACAGCTGCGTACAGAAAAACTATGACAATTTATTAAATTCGTTTTAGATTTGTTCAAAGTGTACTAAATTTATAGAAATAAATGCGCTGGTTTAGACAAAAAATTCATAATATCGAAAGTGGTATGTGCTTATGTTCAGAGTCAATCCGTAAAAGTTATTGACCGGAAGTGAAACAAGCATGTGTAGAAAATAAAAGTAGAGAAAATGGAACAAGAAAAAACAAGTCAATCTCGGAAACTTGAAGTGGTAAACGCAAGATTTGTCATTTTTTTAAAAGCAATTAAAATCTTAATAACAACAAATCAGTTCTTAGGGAACTTGAACCACTGTCTGTCTTGTTGTTTAATATTTTAAGAAATGTGATGCCTTGGTCAAATTGGCCACATGTCACATCGTACAGCTATTTATTCTTTGAGTCAAATCGGACCTGCGCAAACAAAAGCGGCCATTCACTTTCAATATTAATCTTAACTTTGACTTTGTTTTTGATTTTGACACTGATAGCATTGATATGCACTTATGTAGCAAAGATCTTTCTGATAATGACATTGTAATAGCTGATGCTGGAAATAAATGGAGTTTTACACCTTTCTTTTCTGCACCGTATGGGCCGTGAAATTTTGTCACTGTTTTATTGATATTGTAGATAGAGACTGGTGAGATAGAAGATGAATCTTGTAAAACATTTGTCATGCACAATGAAGATCATACCTTGGGCAATTCACTAAGATATATCATCATGAAAAAGTAAGTACTTGTATAATCAGTAGTCAAGTAGGTGCCACTGTCTTTCCAAATTTTCCCCATTGTACACTTCATATCTTCATTCTATTTGTTTAAGATATCATGATTCATTTCATGTCCACGTTTGTCTGTAAAAAATCTCTTTAAGAAATGTCTATGTCTTGTATTTTTTCAGTCCAGAAGTAGAATTCTGTGGCTATACAGTTCCTCATCCATCTGAAAATAAAATTAATTTTAGAATTCAAACTCGAGGTAAGTTAGTTAAAACATACAAATATTTCAGTTCTAAGAATGGTATGGTTTACAATACACTGAATTTAAAAAAATAACTAGTTGAAGGGTTTAACAGGGATTTTGGCTCTGAAATCTGCCCTATTAAATCCCTCTATTGACAAAGGAATTTCAATGCTCTAAAACTCATAATATTAGAGAACTGGATACCAGGAAAGCCTTTGTGTAAGCCATTCCCATCATAGAAAAATTTAAAGCACTCACTCAGATGCTTTTGGATTTGAAAGAAGGGTCAGTATACTGAGTGAATTAGAAGAAAACTTACAAATTCTTGTACAATGTGCTAACTGTTTATTTTTCAGGGAGGCCTGCAGTTGATATATTTAAGAAAGGTCTGGAAGATTTAAACAAACTCTGTGAACATGTACTTCAAACTTTTGAGGTGGGTTTTACTTAGCTTTAGATTGAGAATGGGGGTTGGGAGAGAAATTCTCAATGGTAACGGTTTTCACTCACCGAGAGAGCCACCTCTTGAACAGTGTTTTATGATAACAGTAGTGGAATATAAGTAATAGGGAGATTAGAGATTTAAACATGTCAATTTTGTTTTTTTCCAGAATGGTGTGAGTGATTTTAAAGAGAACCAATCAGATGATGTTGAAATGCTTTCTGCGGAACAGACGTGATGGTTGCTATAGTTACAATACAGACAATTTGATGTTCACATGGACCATTTGCCTCAGTTACATCTCCGGAACATACACAATTTTGTGGTCAAATTGACCTTTATAAATACGAGAGGAGCGGAGCCCCTTATCATGTATTATTAGCGGTATGAAATAAACTGGCTAGAGTGAAGCATGGTAGAAATAGTTAATTTTTACTAACACTATCATTAACATTGTTGTTGTCAATTTTTTGTTATGTTCATAATAAACTCCTTCAAAATAATGAATTAATTTTTTCATTGATAAAGCCAAAATAGTATTCCTGTCAAAAGCTTTATGGCCTGCCATTTTGCAGCTTTGCCAGTACTGCAAAGAGAGTCCTTCTGCAGCTCCATTTTTAACGTGTACAGCAGATTAAATTTTTATGTGTATCAGAGACACTGATAGCACCGATTTACAACATTCCTATTTTCAGTCAGACGTCTGTGGGTTTTGCAATTCCATGTAAACTGAGCGCTTTGTGGCGTCACAATCGTGACTTCAGAGTTATTATAACCCTTGTCATCTGGCGATTACATGGCTGTTCTACTAGTACTAGTTCTACATATTCTTCTGTGCGACGGTTAAGTTAAATTCATCTTCGCATAGCATCTCTGGCCTTTCCCGTTTTTCCCCATTTTTTCATTCAGTTTTTGGCTCGTGGTACACGAAGGAGTGTGGGGCACGATGAGCTAAGTAGAGTAAAAAATACGGTTCCTACATGTGTACCAAATTATAGTCCCTTCACCTTATCTATAGTAATTATTTTCATCCTAAATTATTTTTAGATACAATGCAATCAAAAATATATCACATTTGCTATTGTTACTCCAATTCACAAATGCATTTAAACATGAGATATGACAATGGTTTCATACATAAAGCAATTTTTATCAATTGATATTTAAAATGAAATTCTATTAATAAATTTTGACATTATAATAATCACAAGTGTATAATGTTCAATTGATTTGCAAAAAAAACCCGCAGGTTCAGTTTTTTGAATTTCTTTTTTATGTATTTGTTTATTTCAATTCATGAAATGAATGACTTAATTTCTAAACATTCTTAATAAAGCCATTCCAAATTCTATAGTTTTTATTTTTAACTTCTATAGTTTTACCAAAATAACTTACAAAACGTGTTATAACAATGCAGATAAATAAACGCAACATGAATCGTGTATTTCAATTAAACTACCCTAACTTTTATGTTTCAAAATTTCCGTATTTTTCATTTGATGTATTAAATTTGTATTAAATCAAATCTTTTGTGTCTTGTGTTTTGTTTTTGATACAATTATGAAAATAATCTGTGAAACTTTTGTACAAATCAGCGTGTGAATAGATGTAGGTTATGCGGTCTAAAATGTAGAATGATAAGGGTGCAAGAGTGTGGATGTTGGGTGGACTTTCTTGCTTCTAAAGTATTGATAACAATTCTCATAAGTGCTCTCGAGTGGTTCCTTACCCGTCACGCATGACCGTAGTAGTTAGCCAGTTTTCCTTTGGCTTAGATCCAAGAGTCAAGCTCCAAACAACTTTAAGATTTGAACTTTTTCTCGACCATGCAGTGCTTTCGAAAGTCGACCAAATTTTACATAGCCTTTACAAAGCGAATTTCTCGAAAGGGTCTTTTTAACCAAGTATTGCAAAAGAAACGCTAATGGATCTGTTGGTCAATGTGCTTTAAGGTGCTAAATGAAAGCACTGGTCGGGGTCACTAAGTTAATTTCATGATAAAAATGAAATGAATGAATGGAGTTTTACGTCCAACTGTTCTGCACCTAATCGGGCTAGTGAAGACGGGCAACAACATGCAGTGTGTGCCATGACCAAAATGTTGCCAAGAAAGCGGCATAAGCCTGCTCTTGTTAGATTTCCAACTGTCGATGAGTCGGCTATCACCAGTCATATCACCCTCCTCTGATGTTTTTCGCTTGTCTAGCATTAGTACCAGTCATAAATAAAACTTCATTATAATAATATATCAGTTTTCCAGTGAAAATAGAAATGTGTAAAAATCAACGGATTAAAGGATTGTTGTCCGAAGTCAGCTGTGAAGAAATCAATTGACGTTGAGTAGACGTTAATCCCTAATTAAACTGCAGGCTCCATGATTAGAGAAAAACGAAAGTAGAAAAATCGATCGCGTGGCTTTGTTTTGATTAAGGCTAATCTTTTAATTGTTCTTTTGCTTCTCGTGTTATTGTTTTTGATTGACAGTTAGGATTGGCTTATAATCAACAGGATCAAACAGCTTGTTAATCGAGACTTTATCTACCTGTAATATTCGATTAAGATTTTAAACATGACTGTAGTTAAAGGACCTGATAATCGAGTATGTTCTCAGATAGTCAAGGTTTAGTCAAAGTAAGTATACAGATTATTCCACTTGGGCATGATAACCGAGTATATTCTCCCCTGTATAGCCGATGTTTACCAGACGGCGTAGGGATTGTACATACAATAACATATTATCTTTTTGATAATAAAAGTACCTGATATTCGAGTATTTTATCACCTTTGTTGTCAGGATTTACCAGACGCTGATAGGATTTTATACACATGCGCTGGTGATATTAAAAGTACCTGATATTCGAGCATGTTCTTACCTGAATAGCCGTAGTTTACCAGACGGTCTAACAGTAATGACTCACATGTGAAGCGGAATAATAAAGTCAGAGCTTGCATTAATCAAGGGTGACATTCTATGAAGCGTGTCGGGATGTTTTTATACCTGTACAGGTATGTCGTGTTCACAACAAGTTTGACCTCCGTCAACTTCACACGCAGACGATATTTTACGAATTTTGTGTGTATCTGTTATATTTGAAACAAAATTTAAATATTCAACTGAAAGGAAAATTTATGAAGATTAGTTCTAGTACATGTACGTATTTTTTGGATTAATCGTAAACTTTCATTGCTATTTTGTGGATAACTGTCATTATTGTGCTTGGGTAAAACAATTTGGAATTTTGGATTTTGGGACATTTTGATTGTGCTCAATCTTTCAGTCCGTCTTAGTTTAAGCCTAGTACATTTAAAGTATCTCCTATTAACCGAAAAGTGCTTGACCATTGCTTTCGAAAGTATGACCGTTGTAAACGAGTAGAAGCTATTTACCTGCTAATGAGATAATTAGAAGAGTCTTCTTCAATATGGCAAATTATTCTCATGTCTACCGAATTGCTCTTCCAGTGCTTTCGTGAGTGAGACCGTGTAGTGCTGTTAGGACAGATATGAGATACAAGTGACCAGAGAGGTGGACAATAAGTGACCAGCGTAATGGCGATTATAACCAAGTTTTTATGCTGGCCCAACACCAGAGTTGGTAGTGCTATTTGTGGATATTACACTTTTGGTGAGTTTCTATTTGAAATATTTTACAATAAAGCTACCCCCCCCCCCCCCCCACACACACACCCTCATTCCTACATTCCCACCTAACTCGGACCAAAAACAACACGGACCCAGGCTATCAAGATCACTTATGAGACCAACTCCAGCTATCTGTATCACTTGACAAAATTAATATCCATTGTCCTGTTCTGCCATACTTCAACGAAAACGTACTTCAAGATCATTATTTACATTCTGAAATGTTTCAAATTGGCAGGGACCAAACTTACTGTCATTTGAAGTCGGCATTACGAACATTGTTAACAGTATAAACGAAAACATTTTCCAAAATCGCCACATCATAGAAAAATTTGGCGAAGGGAAAGGAAACTTTCAAAAGATGTAAATAAATTGTAAAAACGACAAGCCCCTGTGATTATTGAAACCCTGGTCCTATAATTAGGGTCGGCTTGTAAAAAATAGCCCCTTTGTGTTCAAGTCAATCCCTTGTTTAACGTGAATCATAGATAAGCTTCAGATCGAATCGAGATAACAGGTACCCTAATTTTAACCCTTTTAGCTCCCGTCGTTAAGATGCTATCTGTTGTTTATTATACTTCTTATATAAAAGTGTGGGTTCAAATCATAGATTAACCCTTTCTGTGCCCTTAACTCTTATTTTATTATTATTTTTAAAATGTAACATCCCCATGTATTTTAAGACCAGACAATCGGATTATATAAGATAATCATTATTAAACAACTCTAAATCGGCTTTTAAGGTGAATATTAATTATTTCCTTCCTTTTTTCGTCTGAGAATCCATTTTTTATAAACTTTGATTTGTACAAATTTGTAGTACAAATTTTATCTGTAAATATCGGAAAAGCTATATCGAAACTCTTGATATAAAATTAATTCGTGCAATATTCTAAGCGATAGGTTTGCCACCAGTTTGAACACCTTAGTCTCGGAAACAGGATTTTTTTTTTAGCTAAGCTAATCAGTAATAGTGTTCTCAAAAAATAGAATAGCTCACTGTTGAAATTTGGTCCTTCAAATCCATGTGTGAACAGAATTATCCGAGTTAGAAAGTTACAATTCGATTTTCGTACCATGTGGTATATCTGGTGACTTTACATATATACTCAACTGGAGCTATATAGCCCGTTTGGTGCTGATGCTCCTTAATGCATTTCATTTCATTTACATATACTCAAGACAGAAATCAAACCCGAAAATAGCGTTTCAGTCCGTTTAATAAATATTAGTGACCTAGACTTCGATTCAGATGAAAATTAAATGAAATACCAGCCCGTTCTGTCCCTTGTTAATAGGTGATATTAGAATTTACTGGACTGTATTAAATTCTTTAATCAACTCACCGCTCTATATAGCACTGTATGGTTCGATTTAACTCTCTATTGTAATTCAGTTCATTCACGACCTTTACCGAATTGACCCCAAACGTTCATGAACAATAACTGTTAGATATTAAACAGTGGCGTTTCTACGGGGGCATGCCCCCCCCCCCCTCTTTCAACATTGTACATTGTGAAAGAATTACCTGTGGCCCAACTAGAAAATGTTGTGGCCCTTACTCGGCCCTCTAAAATAATATTTTCTTAGAGACGTCAGTGACATTAGAATGGTCAATATTTTAAATGGACTGGCAATATTAATGTAAGAATTTCAAGTAGTCTCAGTAGTAGCAAACGTAAACCACTAACTTGTGACATATGCGAATCTCAAGCTAGGGATTTTCAGGCATCTTAAAGCCTCTATGGATCCATCTTCCAACTTCCAACTTCGTCTTATACCTCGCATTTCACAGAAGTAACAAACCATAATGTTTACAATCTTTCTGTCTAGGGCTCTGATTAGTTGTTTTTACTTGCGTACAATCCAATCAAATACCTATATTCCGCGATACAAGAAAGGTGACTTTTGCAATCAAGGTATTAGATGAACACAGCTTTATGGAACAACAATCACTGGTTAAAGTTTTATGCAACGTTTCGACGTGTTTCCCCCGTCGTCCGAAGTTCCAAGATTTTCTCGGATACAGTTGCGAGCAGTCGTTGAAAAACCAGTTGTTCCCAGATTCTATTCCACCGCCGGGTCGACCAACCCCAACCCCCCCCCCCCACCTCCCCTACTTTGAATAGTTGGTCAGTTGCATTCTGTGAGAAGCGAGGCGGAGGTTGGCATGGCATGAAAAGATATGAGTTATCACACAACGATATATCTATCATGCATGAAATATGACATTTATAAACTGTACATATTGTCTTTGTTTTAATATTATTAACATCAATCATAAGATGACATCCAAATATTTCACAACACCCTGTTTATTGTTTACATTAATATATTTCTCTACAATGAAAAAATAAACCAATGACAACTAAACGATCTCTCTAATGTATTAGATTATAGAGGGATTCTGTCGTATAGTTATGCCACGAGTTAAGTCAAAGACTCATTCTGGTCAAATTTAAAAATTTAAATTTTTTGGTCATCCTGAGAGGTTGGATAGTACTCCTTTACGGATTGAACCCGAGATGCCCTCTAGGCTCTAGTCATGACAGATTGGTTCACCTCTGATCTAATCAAGGTAATATTTACCCAATCCATATAACATGATTCAGGAAATGATGTCATCAGATATAATGGTAGTCCATAAAATGAGATACTACTCTGTTATTTTCTCGTTATTGATTCACCGACAAATGTGTCCTATAGTGAACACTAATTGGCAATATTTATGTTGGAATTTGGACCCTGCATTAGCACAAAGCTAATTATATTCTCAGCTTTTGAATAATCCCCCCCCCTTTTTTTCGAGCCACCCACATAGGAGACGCGACTATTCAAAGAGCCTTACCCAGTAAATAATGAAATCCGATGAAGTGAAGAGAAGTCGAAGAAATGTAGGTCTATTGACTCTATCAATTGAACCGGGTGACAATCAAATATTTAATTTCCATTACAATAGGTCATGACCTTTGTCCTTGGTGTCACATTCCGACAGGGACCAGCCCTCTTCTGTACGTCTCGTTGTCTTTGGTTGCACATTTAGCCACCGTGGCGGAGCCAGGTTAGGGTTGGTTAATACCGTCAGTTCCAACAGGGACCAGCCCTCTTCTGTACGTCTAGTTGTCTTTGGTTGTACATTTAGCCACTGGCGGACACAGGCAAGGGTAGTCTACTACCTCGACTCCGAAAGGGACCAGTTATCTTCTGTTATGACTCGCTGTCTTTTATACTTTTGACCATTATGGCGGACCCAGACTGGGCTTATCTACTACCTCTCCTGATACGACTCGTTGTCTGCGTTGGAAATATCTCTCATGGCCCACCCGTGAGGCGATGGTAGACTATGCAGTTCTGATTGGTTCCCGAACGTTCAAAAATAATATGGGCATCGAAAAGGTGTAAAAAGTATCCTTAGTATACCATTTATGACTGACCATTAGCAATGTCCAGATCTTGGACCCAAACAGAGCATCCGCCATATTTGTTCAAGATTTAGACAGTCCAATTGTCCCCCTGGTGTCAAAATGTAAGCCATTTCTCGTCGGTTCAATAGACTAACTGATGAGTATTTGTTGAGGCGTGCTGGCTGCCCCGGGGGCTCGTGATATGATCTTGGTGACAGGGGGTTTTTAATGCCTACTATCTCATTAAAACTGCGAAAAGTCAACTTTGATTTAAAGGTGACCACCTCGAAACACTCCTTAAAATGTGTTGCACAGTGGTACGTTTTTAGATTTTCAAGGACAATATTTTTACTTTAATTTGACTTTTTAGATTTTAAACAAATTGATAATACTACCACCGAAATTGACCATCAAAAACTTCCGAAAAGACTTTATATACAAAATATTGTATCTTAATACGCCAGTTGAAAGCTTAAGTTGTTGATCGTTAAGGTTGATAGCTATAATTTATCTTCAAGGATGTTCTTAGGACCGATAATTTTCGAAATAATCTGCCAAAGCTTCACGAGTGTCTTCATTGGTCTTTCTAAAGGACCGAACATTCTGCTAAGCACATTCACAGTTTTGTATCTTCACTTCATTATATTGTAGGCTATATTCTTCTCCAATCCTCAACAATTGTACATGTAAGAATTTAACAGTAAACGAATAAGTTCAAGTCGGTGTTCGCTAAGGTTGTCTGTTGTAACCTTTTCTCTTTATCTATTCAACTCGTGACATATTCACCATAAGAAACCGAGAAAAGAACAAATATTTTAATTAACATTAAAGCGTAGAAAACTAGTTTTTGTTTCAAGGAAGAAAATACAAGTTGGACCAAACCAAAACGTGCAGATAGATAGAAAATCTGGTCTTTTAACTACCGAATAACGACATGACCTTCACGCACATGCGGAAATGCATCTTAAATATTTATCCTCCGATGCTACGAATACAAGTTTGAAACTGAAAAATCTAGATTTATGTGAGGTCGAACACCAAGACCAAACATATGAGACAACAATGTGCTTTTGTCAATTTGAGTTTTTAAACATATTTTGACATGATGCGTTTTAAAGAATTAGAAGAACGCACGGTTGTTATGTGATTTGTACAGAGTTTCCGATACTTCCAAGTAATTGTTCTCGTCATGAATCGAGTGCATCGTGTCTATTCTATGCCGAGGTGCTGACATGAAACAAGTTTTCCTTGTTCCTTTTAAAGGTGCCAATCGATGAAGTACGGTGCCGGTGTACAGTGGGGATTTTCGATACATTTGGTCAACCCGATCCTTGCTTCCATTGCAAAAGATACGTACATGTGTCTTTGACCTCCTACAATTGACCTTGACCTATATATCTGACCTCACAATTCCGGAACTAGTTCCGACCATGTAACATGTTCGACTAATATGTTACAAACAGTTACTAACCAGTAACAAATGCACGTCCGTTTGTTTGTGTATGTAGTTAGACAATTGGTGTTTTGAAATACTTCCCGCAGTCTTTCACCTTGGCACGTACACAACACGCCGTTAAATAACGACACAAGATTCTTTTTAAAGTATTTTCTTACTTTTACAATGAAGATAAAACAATTATAATTTTAAAAAACGCAATACAACATTCATGAAAAGAAACAAACGTTATGACGAACGCGAGTCGTGGTTGATCAAAAGGAAACGCACACGAAAATCTTTTCATATATTTGAAGAAAAGAAAAGAGTATATGATGTTTATCATAAATAGTTATTACTATTACAAACAATTAATACTGACTTAATGACTTCGTTTAACCAAAGCATTTACCCAGTGCTTCAACTAAATTAGTGGAGGCCCCACCCCGGGAATTTTATGCAAGGCCCCATCACCTCGAATTTTATGCATTTCAATGGCCGATTTTTTCAGTCTTTAATAATGCTATTTCACTCATTTATAATTTTTTCATGTTGATTGGGGACTCCACTCCTAATGGACTTGGTTCAACCAATCCCTACGGTAGTTGAGCCACCGGGGTGACCAATTGTTTAAGGTCTAATTGACTGGGATCCGACGACTGGGACGAGTTGACTATGGACAGCTTGACTAAGGCGAATTGACGTACTCTTAGAATTTATAGTACCGGTATGATGTAAACACTAAAATAACCATGCATTTCCAAGGGTCAAGAGTTGGTATTTTTGTTCAATTGCTACTCGGAATAATTTTTATTGATGCTACAACCAGCGCCCCTACCACCCATGACTCTGGGCATTCCCATTTACTGTGCAACACTGTTCTTACACTCATATCTTGAAAATATCTTTAAATTAACTAATCTTATATTTCAGGTAATATCGGTGGTGTGTTTAGGTTTTTATCTATTCCGGTATATAGCGCTAGACGCTATCAGTAAATCTATAGGTAAATATCACTTGAATATTCCAACCACAGTAGATTATATACTATCAGGTGCATTATTGTATTTACTAGTTACATTTTTAGTAATGTGGACTCTGAAGAGACCCTTCCAATTTAAAATAAACAGTATGTGAACTCTCTTAAAGTGATACCAGGTTGTCCTTCTGCTGAAAACTGCTATTGTGCCAAGCACTTGCTTACTAGTTGGACACGATAGTCAGTGATAACATATTTTTTCTTTCTTCAGAATTTAAGGGAATCATCTATGCTGGTTTTGTACTATACTCGTTGTTAATAGCAGTCTCATTGATCCTGCTTCCTGGAGTTTACATGGTAAGTCTCTTTAAACCACAGCCCCCGAATGCACTAGTAGTGCTTTACTATAGGGATCCCTAAGCATCTATCCATGTATCGAAATTTTGGCATTTTCATGTAAATTTCTCTTGTCACGGATTGCCCTCCATAGGGGCCTACCTATTTCAACATAGATCGGCACTGCATTTGCCAACAATATTTAGGACCTCGTAGTTCTGCCACTGCACTGTAGAAACATCTATAGTCTACGTAGTATTATTATTATTAACCTCTTGCTCTACAACACTGGAAACGATCCCAATTCGTACACAGCAGTGCTTGGCATGGTATATTTTATTGACCATTTGGCATCTGGCAATACTCCTATTAATGAAATGATAGGCTCGTAATGAAATTGAGCGGGTTCTTAATTACATTAATTAGCTCAATCACTTAATGATAAGGTAAATTGTCGAACCCTTCTGTCCAGTGCAATTCGTGAATAGTATAGTATTAATATAATGGGTAAACTGTCAACGTCGCGATGCAATAGTATTGGTTGGCGTCTGTACAATGTTCAGGAGATGCTAAAAAATTTGTATTAATTAGCATTTCTACAGGACATGTCTACGACAAAAACGAATCATATTTATAAGTACTTAAATGCACAAGCTTCTACGATTATGGAAGAGGATAAGTGCCAAAATGACCACACTAATTTGAATCAGTTTCCTGTTGCATGAAATCCATCCAATTACATGTATATGGAAGAGGATATGTGCCAAAAATGGCCATACTTATTTGAGTCAGTATTTTGTTGCATATGTGCCAATCTTGATTACATGCGTACGGAAGAGAATATGTGTCAAAATGTTAATCATATATTGCAGGACAAGAGGTATTTGATGTTACCATGGATCTATGTACTAGTTGTTACTGTTTTATATGAAACTGGAGCCGTTGCTCTTCTTACCACTGTACATCTAGAGTATGAAAAGGTAGGAAACCAAATTTTCAAGACAACCAGTTGAATCTAAATACAGATAGATATATAAATTTGGTGCATAACACTGAAATTGTCGGAAATAAAGAGTCTCGCTCGAGAAGACACAACGAAATAACCCATTCATCACCGAGACAGATTCAACTTTACGGAAACTGTCTAGGATAGCCGAATGGAACGAGATTATCTAATCGCGAGACTTCAAACAATCCAACTGAGCCTTCCTACCGCCTGGTTCAGAATTTGTAGCAAAAGCGATTGTCTTTCCTTTATATGAAGCAATCCTTGTGTTCCAAAAATTAATGATTGATATTATCTTGTGTTTTTCAGAAGTTACAATCTTGGGAAATAATATCTGTATGTTTTTACATGTTACGTCTTGTAGCTAACGTAAGTCAAACTTAATTTCTTGATAATACCTCGAAGGGACATTGAAAATGAAGGAAAAAATATTTAGCAAGTTGGAACCCAAATGAAAATGGAATTGCTTCGCCGGCAAAACTCTTTGCCAAACCTATAAAATACGTACTCCATTCCATTGATTTTCAAGGATTATCTTTTCCAAGTAGTTACTCTTTGACTCTAGTTTAAATCTGTTGTTTTACATTTCAGTGTTATTGTTTTGCCTGTGTTGTTTCTCAATACCAAGAATTAACAGAGGGAAGAGGAACTTATGAATTTCTGTACAAACCAGTAAGTTCCTTGACATTGTTGCCTTTGTTACCGGTCCTCATTAGCACAAGCACGGGCAGAAGAAGGACGTAAAACTGTTCATTGTGTTTTACAGTTTGAATAACTACTCGTATAAATTGAAAAACTTTTTCGCGAATTTTTTTTTTGCCAGCCGACTTAATTTGCATACGTTTGCTCGTCACCATGATTGGACTTGGGAAATTAGTTTATTTTCTATGGCATTCGATGATCATTTGTTACATTTTTTATGTATTTCTCTCTTTTCACTTCAGTCATCAAGTTCTCCTTCAGACGTAGAAGTCTATACTCCTCCATTCGGTGCTAACTTACCGCCATATTCAATCGAGGACCAACATAAAGAATTTAGTCCGCCTCCTTATGACAATTTATCGTTTGAAACCGAGTCTGATGACGTATTTAGAACAGCGACATCTGCTTGTATCCATGGAGAATGTCGGCATGACCTGCTTAATGATATTTCAGAGTGTTGTGCGCCGGATGTAACGTCTCGTGTTGATAGATACGATCCTGAATACGGAGTGTTACAAGACGCTATGTCCGGTTCGGTTTTGACTCATCCCGTACCGGAGTACCGTCTACCCGGTATTGATTATCAAATGACGACACATTTAACTTGGTTATAGCCCCCTCTATAGTGATTAAAGGTTGAAATATACTTAGTGATAACCTTAAGTGATATCTTGTGATAACGCCTTAAATTGGTGATTAACTCTGGTTGGTACTACTCTGGCGAAGCTTTGTATTTGGGTGGCGATATCTTATGATATTTGTCCATTTGTAATAGTCCCTTCATATTTGGTGATTACACTCATACTTGGTGATAAACCAGAAACCTCTTTAACATGGTGCTACGCTTGCTAAGCCTTGTACGTGTGTGGTTAACATAGTGACGTTGGTCTTGACCATTTGTGATAGCCCCGACAGGTTGTTGATAGCTCTTGGCTCGTTTAAATTGGCATTACCTGCTTGGCGGTGTTGATAACGTCTCTCTGTTGTGTTGTTGATAGCTCCTTGCATTTGTGATAGCTCCGCCATATTGGTGATAGTTACTAACGTTTGTAATAACTCGAGCGCGTTAGTGACAGCCTCTTCACCTTGCTATATATATTCCGAACACTGACCCTGTTATTTGGATCTAGTCTAAAGGTAACTTCGGTGCTTGATGCTTAGATTTGTGGCGTAATTATGATGCATGTCAGCCCCACGATCAGTAGCTGGGACATCACAACGGGTTTGTGCAATAGGTTTCAGTGTAGCAATCATAATATCTTGTGACACTTAATCGTACCGTAAGCATCGCCGTATAGGCGTCTTATGCTATGTGGTAATTCAGATCAACTTTGGTAGAAGCGCTAAACGCTAAGCTGAATGAAGCTCAAAACTTATTGTGGATGAAATATTGATGCTGCACGAAGCATCGTATTGTGATCTAAATGCTCGTCCATATTATAGTGAAGCGTTCTGATTTCTAAGAGCCTATTTGTGATATTGAACGTGGAATAACCACAAGAACTTCACGTGCTCTAGCCTCTGACACCCAGACATCTTTCGTCGTAGCTGTTCTTAGACAAAGTAGGACAGGATAACAATGGCTACATGTGCTCTCGAAGTGAAATACATCCAATAATCAAAATGTGTATTAAATCCATCCATTTAAATTTAAATCATTTGTTGAAAGATTTTCATGACGAGTGTGGCCCTCCCATCATAGCGATTACCAGGTGTGTATGGTTGCCAATTTACAAAAGCGGTCATAAGTTCCGAACGCAATCCCTAACTCAGTTGTATGATAGTTGCGTTCGTAACTCATGACCACTTTTATTATTCGCAACCATACATAACTGGTAATGGCTATGATGGGGGGCACCTAAAATATTTCTGAAATTTCAGTCGCAAACTTACGTTTATCTTCTCAGACTTCTGTGCTGTACAAAACTCATTATGGACATACAGTATAGTTCTTTGTGATTTTAAAATATTATATGCAAGTTAACTTGTATTTGTGCAATTTTTACACATTCGTACAATTTTTTAAAGCGAGAATTTTGTTACTATGCATAATCATTTTACTTCACATCATTTCGTTTTGTTAATTTATTAAAAAGATTTATTTTTTCTTTAACTACTGTTTTAATTTCACCACCCACCTGAACAATTGTCGGACCGTACTCCGAAATAAACGATCGGTTACACCCATCCGTAGGCTTCCCAAACCCATGGAATCTCTTTGGAATCTCAACCCCCCTATAAAGTCAATCTGCCTCTATTTGTACTCCCAGTTATGGGAGGCTGCCCCGCCCCTGGAATCTACAGTGAACTAAATCACGAACATTGATTTATGAAAATATTTTATTGAGAGAAACTACCAAATCTAAGTTGTCGTCTATGTAGAGGGGGCAACGGTGGTTTGTGGCATCAAAGCTTGAACCTTGTCAGAAACCGAAGATGGAACTAAAACTGATTTAAGTTTATGGATGACACCATTGGTGGCAGCGATGTTCTGGGAAGCGATTGAGGCGCTATCTACTTCATATCCAACTGGAAAATACAACGTTTCGATAGATTACAAGACAATCACTAGTATAGGTTAAGGAATTGAAATAGATAGATACATGTACAGATAGTGGGTGGGATCCAATATGAACATTTCCCGGGGAAAAAGCTTTCATGTCTCTCAAGCTCGGCGATGTTTGGTATCTCTGTAAAGGGAACTTTAACCATCAGGGCAGATTTGCAAAAGAAAGGTGAACCCCGTATCAATAATTCAACCGACCACCTTGTAGACTACATTACAAAATTACCCTTTTCCATATCACCAAATCTACCTTAGCTGCCCATCTAAACCGCCACTCCCAACCCCTTCATCTCCCCCCAGCACCCCAGAGTAAAAGCACATCTACTTACAAACAAAGAATTTGTGGAGTCTGATTCGGTCGGCTTCATCGAAGGTATGTAAACTAGCACTGTGGAAGCCGGCTGTGTAGAGACTTCCTGGGATCACGTGATAGGTCAAAATAGCTAAAACAGACGACAATAAAATAATTTGTGTCTTAATTTTCTGACATGATTAGAATGATGATGATGGACAACTCTGTGAAATGTACATTGGCGACATCTCTGACACTACAGCAGCATTAGCTACTCAAGTTCGATTTCCGACTATAAAGAGATCGTTAACTGAACCTCGGATTATTGCCCCATCCGACTGATAAGACGCCATCCCCCACCTGCTTCAGCGATACTACCAGGATTATGAAATGTCACATTCAGTAAAACGAATGCCAACCATCCAATATACGCCACCTTCGCAGCACCAATCTTCTCGTGCAGCTACTGCTCTGAACCCTACCAGAAAGAACCTTAGCGAAATTTCTTCAATGTGCAAACCTACTTACTTTTAAGTAAATCTTTATCAGCGAGGATTTTCTGTACTACATCTGAACCAAGTTCATTGAAAGCATCATTGGTTGGTGCGAAAACAGTGATGGGACTCTGATCTGAAAACGAAAACAGCTCGTGTACCGTATTTCACTCGTACATATCATTCGTTTCAAACTCCTAGTCCCCAGAGGCAATAACAGTGGCGACCAGTGCAAACGGTCTACCGTGGACACATCACGGTATTTAATGACAGCCATTGTTTGTCGGAACGATGAACAGATATTCATGTGGTCACGTGATTCTGGTAGTTCAAACATCATAGTAAGAGATCAGCTTTAACGATATCTATAGCAGTACTGTTATGTGCTATGGGTGACATTGTAACAATATACGAGACTTACCAGCCAAGAAGGTACCAAGTCCAGCAGCTGTAACAGCAGCAACAAGAGTACTGAGTTCAGGATCGGCTTTAGCGATATCGACAATACTACCAGCTGGTGTAGGGATGACGCCATTTATATTGTGAACGACTCCATTACTGGCTGTGTGGTCGGTGGTGGACATTTGGATTCCATTAGCGGTGGATGCCTGGAAAAAATGTGCAAGATACCATGTATACACGAGAGAAAGGAGTGCGGATGCAGGTGGAGCAAAGTGCCAAAACCCTGACATTCATGCACTCTCCTGGTACCCCAAACCTTTGAACACCATCTCCTAAAAGCTTTTCAAGTAGCCATAAAGGGTCTCGTAGGTACACTCCGGGCACAAATACTCGAGGTTCGTAAATTAAGGACCTCGCCCGTCACTTCCATTGGTACGGAAAGAAAGCTGGTCAATACAGGGATATATTCGTCTGACTATTTGCTTTCCCAGCTGACAGGGCTACAATCCACCCTTTATAAACACTTCCGAGGCCAATACATCCATCCCAAGACTGAACCTACAAACATGCTTATGCTTACCCCAGTAGAAATATAATGGTTCAATCTGATTTTGCTTCCAGCCAAACTGGTGACTTGTCTTTCGTTCATTCTGATATCACTTCGTCTCAGATTATCAGCTACGACATGGTTCTTCAAGACATTAGCTAACATAGTTTTATCAGCGGCCAGGGCAGCTGTGGTGTTAGCATCAAGTCGACCAAAAGCTCGGTTGCTTGGGGCAAAAATTGTGAATGGTCCTGAAAAAAATGAAAGAACTCGATTAAAGCTCGGACATATTTTATGAAAGGTTTCAGTTTTGATAAATCCGGTTAAATCATTTTGCCAGATGCAACTGTGAACTCTTCAGGGCATTCTGCTATGGGTGCCAAAGATCTATAAAAGAAGCCCTAAAATACTATTGTATTGAACCTAATAAGCTAATGAAGACGGAAGATATGGACAAGACAAAACATCACTTACCTGCTCCTTTCAAGGTATCAGTCAAACCAGCATCTTCGATAAACTTCAACAGAGTTGTGGCCCTTTGTTGTTGAAGCACATCAATGACTGTGGTCTGGGCGAAAGCCGCGCTGATACAGAACAGTAACAAGATCATTGTAGTAAAGTCGTCCCAACTCAACCGCTACTTGGCAAGAGAATGGATCTGGAATCTATTGATTCAGCTCACAGGGGCTCGACGATCACGTGGAAGGGGTCTGACTTATCTAATCAGTCGAAATGGGACAGTTTGAACTGAAAGTTCTTATCAAACCGGCATGTTCTTTATCTAAAATTTTATATAATTCTTTATTTTGGAACTAGATCATCTCCTACGAGCCAACCTTTGGACTTAAAGGGAATCAAATAAAAAGACTGTTTTAGCTTTTTGTGCGTGGGCTACTGTCCGAAGATTGTGATTAATGTTGCTTGATCGCTGACAAGGAGTTCAAGGGAACAATATCAGAAAAGGCCAAGATAATGCCGTCGAAATTTGACCCGGTTTCTCTCTGACAATGATGCAGATTTGAATTGCTGACATGGAACGACGTCTACACAAAGTGTCTACAGCCTGTATACGTTGAAGCGCGATCGCTGTTCATGCTAATGCTGTTGCAAAAGCAAAATTACATCACTGCATACTGGATGGCTTGGCCGACACAGCGTGACCAATCAGATGCAGGCATTTTGTACATCTTCTTTCGATTTCAAGGCTTCTGATGGATATAAATCAACTCTTTTCTTTTTTGGACCATAGTCGCTTAATAATCTTTCGACCATCTTCAGGCTCCCCGTGGACATTAATCCTGCTCAGATAGTTCAGATTTTTTCTGCGGTGAATCGAGTGCTCGGTTGTCATCTGTAATCTTAGCCACGTCAGCATGATTCAGGCTAAGACAAGATAAGAGTGGGTGACGGGAGAAACACCAACATTTGACAGCTGAACAGATAAGGTCAATGATTTCACCAAATCGCCGATGATAAGAGACCAATCGGAAATTTGATGAAGTCTTGTCATTTGGTTTGAGATCTTCTACTTGAGGTGGTCAGGCAGTCATCATGTTAACTAAAGTTGTCTTGCTGGTAAGCCATTTTCTTCTGGTCTTCCGGAAAATGATAGAGCCTTTCGTAGGCATCAAGCATTGTTAAGACTATTATGTTATCAGAGCCTTACATAAGGCCATTTTTCTTTTCGTCTTGTATAAACTGACAGAACTCTTCACAGGGCAAGTCTTGCTAAAGTTATCACGTTTACAGCATCTGCCATACGGGGATTCGTAAAGCTGTCTTGCTTATAAGACTAACTAAGGCGACTTTCGTCTCGTCTTGTAGGAACTGAAAGAGCTCTTCTTAGACACAATCTTCTGTCAAAGTTAATACCAGCAGGACTTCTGTTAATCCACAAAAACTGTGCGTTTTATGACGTAGCTAAAACGCAAAGGAACTTTGATACTATTAGCAGCTTTTGTTTAGTATATGAATTAAGGCCGATATATTTTGGCTATAAGCACATCAGAGAACTCACCGAACAGGGTTTATTTCAGGTCAGTTGTCTAGCCTACTGTCATGGCATGCAGAGTTTATTTGACGTGTTATCGGCTAATAACGGTAGTACCTTGGTGAGCTTGATAAAACAGGCTAATTTAACCACCGCTCTCTCAGGAGACGGTAAGTATACACATTTTAATCTCCCACTTATGATTGATATACTGCCTCATGATAGAAAAGCCCAGGTGCGTCTTTATCTTCATAATCTCAAGGAAGTACGAACTCAGTCTCATACCTTGACATCATTAGGCACTTTTCTTGTATCATGGAAGTTTGGTAAATGTAGCGCTTTACGTGATTTATCCATTCGAATCCACGGTCGAAATCATTATACAATATTCACTTTAAACTGATCGTGAGACCTTCCAGGTACCCCTATTGCGTTTTAGTGGGCTGGTACCACTTGGTACCCTAGCTTGGGAACTAGCACCATGAAAAGACTCGGGGATGAATTTGTGTAATTTGACATGGTTCCAATGATGAATTGTTCTTTTTCATCCATTTTCAGGACCATTTACCGTTCTCGTACCAACCGATGCTGCCTTTGCCGCCATTCCTAAGGCGGATCTTGCAAAACTTACCGCCGACCCCGTTGCCCTGGCCAATGTTCTCAAATACCACGTATTGGCCGGAGAGGAATTTACATTCGACGTTGTCAATGGTAGAATTCTGTCCACAATATCAGGACACTCCATCAGATTGTACGAACAGGGCGGTGTAAGTAATATTTTCTGTTACCCTTTTTTTTTATTCGATGTTCATCCTGATGATGCCCTGTGAACTCTAAAGAGATCGTAATAATGATATGGTTTGGCGTCCTAGAATATACTTATAAGATATTGGATGAGTTCAACTGCCACAAATTTTCGTCAGGGTCATTGCTCTTGATGTAACCAATAAATTGACTTGACTTTAAGAAAAAGAAAAAAAACGGAACACCTATATTTAAAAGGATAACAACTTAGGTTCACCGAGGATCCTTTCTGCCAGCTAGGCCTTGGCCAATCCTCTTGGCATTGATCTTTCCTGGATTATTCGTTATTCCCCCCAATTTGTACCGCCAGTCTAGGTCGACTAAGGTGGTCCATAAAAACATCAGAAAAATCCCGAGGCGAAAAATTAACCCCTACCCTTTTCCAGCAGCATGCTATAGCTTATGGTTCCTTACCAAGGCTTGTTCCCTCGCCGTTGAAACTGGCCGATGGCATTGATTACGTTACCTGTCATGGCTCCATTACCATTACAATCATCAGAAACCAAAATTTTCTCTTTCGAATTCGTTATCTTGACACTTTTCACATTTCAGTCCATCTTCTTCAATGATGCCAAAGTTTTAAAGACTGACTTGGAAGCCTCCAATGCTGTGGTATATTTGATTGACAGAGTTTTAGATGTACCCGAAGGCACCATAATGAACATATTAGACAGCACAGCCCACAATCTGACCATGTTTGCCAGTTTGATCAGAAAAGCTAGACTCGAATACAGATTAAACTTTGCTAGCTCTAACGGTACGTATTATTGGGATATAGTCCTCTAAATTGTTCAGTAATTTGCGGAAAAAAATGGTAATTGCTACCCAAAGCTTATGACCTATAAACTCTCTGTCACCGTAAATAATTTCAATACGAAAAAATCGACTAGTTGGCATAACACAGACACCATAATAGTGAGTGGTAATATCACATATTCAGGCCTACTTGTAAACTTGGTCAATGTGTATACTGCGCACAACCTGAGCAACCTATGGGGTAAAAAAACTGCGCATTATACACGCAAATATATGGTAGTATTTATCTACTGAGTTAAAGTCCAACCTTTACTTCCTTATTTCAGCCAACTACAGATATACAATCTTTGCTCCTTCCAATGCTGCCTTTGCCAAATTACCTGCCAATGTTAACAAGATCTTGAATGGAAATTCACCATATCTAAGAGGTAAAATTTCGTATTTTTTCAACGTAAAGTACATTCTTTTTGTGAATTAAATATGTTAATATGCTATCCGGAAAGAGGGTCAATTTGCTTTAAATATTGGTATTTTGGAAGCCATATTACCACAACCAGTTCAGATAGTTCATTTGCGAACATTTTGTCGCTGGCAGTTGAGATGGTCTAATACATTTGCAGTTTTTTCACCGGTAAGATTGCAGCAACACTGCAAAATGTATAACATCCAGCTGGGTTTCTTACTTGCTCCACGCTTTTATTTTACAGAAGTCGTAGATTATCACATCCATCCTGGCACCATCCATATTAAAAGTTTAGATCATGCTGGTAATATCAGAACTTTACTGGGATCTCATTCCATCAGAGTCGACACAGACAGTAAGTTATATGTTTTACAATGGAGTTTTACGCCCATTGTTGAACTTTATTCATACTGGAAATAGTATGAGTTTTACGTCTTTAACTTTTTAAGGTCCTTTTCGATGAAATGGAGTTTTACGCCAATCACTCTTTAGGGGTGATGTAACAGAATTTTACTATTTTATCCTACTCAGTGTAATGAAATCGAATGGGTTCTACGTCCAGTCTGCTTAATATTAATAAGGCTTTGTGTGCTTTTCTGTATTGTATTATGTAACAAGAACGGTGTATTAATGCCTGTGTTACCAGGCGTTGTAGGGCGGGGCCTGTTTTTGCGTTACGTTATTTTGTTCATATATCTTTTTTAGATTCCGCTATTCGATTCAATGGTAAGGCTTTATTAGAAGAATCTGATATCGAAGCTGAGAATGGTGTCGTACACGTGATAGACAACGTTTTGATTCCATCAAGTCTTGGCCACATCATTGGTTAAACATCTACCTACATTGGTCTTTCCGTATTAAAACTCTAAAATTCATATGTCTTCTAAATTCCATTCACTCAAGCATCGACGAAATACTGATATTTTTTTGACATTGATATTCTTGGTGCAGGGTATCACAGGGCCAGTTGGGCGTCTGAGAGGGTTCTTCCAAGAAAACTCAAGGGGGATAATTTGTAAGTAAAGCGGGGCAATTTAAATACTATAAAAGGCAAATAATGTGAAGACTAAAGGGAGATAATTTGGAGATTAAAGGGAGATAATTTGGAGACTAAAGGGAGATAATTTGAAGACTACTAAAGGGATATAATTTGGAGTCTAAAGGGAGACAAGTTGGTAAACAAAAGATCTCAAATTCTGCAGCACACTGGCTCTTGGTTTTATCCCATTCAAAAGAATAAAAGATTTCGGGTATAAGCTGCATTTATTGTTAACGATAGTTTGAATAGAATAAAATATATCACAGCCTATGCTAGAACAAAGTAGTCAGTGAACAAATTGTACAGATGAATATTTTGATTAATATTATATGGACACTCAGAAACGTTTCTTAAAGAAAATCACATTTTATAAAAACAAAACCAATAATAACTTAAAAACTGTGATACATGATATCATTCTATCATTTTTTAACCTTATAATATTTCATCACAATGTTGGAGGGTAACCAAAAAATCAAATCATAAAATATTAAAACATTGAGTGTACAGTGTCAGTATTACTTTAACAAAAAAACTGTAAAAAAAGGTGAGAATTATCTAAACAAAAATTAATCAATAAAAATCTGTATGTTCTGTTTCATTTTTTTCTGTGGGTCATTAAATTTTGTAATAACCCTTACCTATAAAAGGAAACATGAAATAAATATCCAGCTCTGTAATTCAACCAAACTTAAAACAATCTAAAACAATCAAGATTAAAAAAAAAAAAAAGGTTTTTGGAAGTTTCAGTGGAATTCATTTTGTGTGTTTTTTTTATCATAAAATCTGATTAAAATCTCAAAATTGACTAGTGGAAGATAATGTCTGTGAATTTATTTTTTGCTGGCACCACGTCTCTGTTTGGAAGTTATTTCCATTTCAATTCTACGCTGTTCATCTTCTTTCTGTCGGCGCTGAATCTCAGACACCTGTTCCAGGAACTGAAATTCAAACATTGTTGATATTAAGTAAAGAATAATGTGAATTAAAAGAAGAAAAATTGACACATAATCATCTTGGAAACTTAAAATCCGAAATGCAATAGAATCACTGGGGCATAGAACTAAGATAAAATATAATGGAATTGGCCACCATGTAGTGTGCAATGAGGGAAATTTTGGTCAGGATAGGCTGTGTATTTCTGATATGGAGGAAGCAAGTTCTATCAGAATGATTGGACATTTTCCAATGTCGGCATTAAAATGGAAATTTCAGTCTAATTCTAATACAAATCTTTTGATCTTACCTCTATTTTTCTCAGACCTTTTCTGTTGATAAATTCCATAAAAGCTTCGGCACCGTGCATGTTGGATAGATCTTCATTCTGTAAAACATGTCATAAATACAATAGTAAACCCAGACAAAAAGAAATTTATTGATATTAATTTTATTATCCAATCAGATTACTGTATTTCTTAAAAAATGGACTTTATCTTAGTTAAGTTTTCAAGAATAAGGCCCCAAGAATTATGCATAATAAGCTAAAATATTTACCAATGATTGACTCTTTTTCTTGGAATCAGACATTTCCTGATTTTTCAATTCTTTTGGATCCATCAGTTGATCGTTCCATTCTCGTTTCTTCCAAGTTTTAGGAGGTAAATACCATGATCCGTATTTGAATTTTACACAACTCGGTTCATAAGCTCCAGAGTATTTCTGATAAAAAAAAAAACAGTTATTCATTATAAAAGATTGGTTTTGACAAGTTCAGAAACTAAAGGAAGATAATTTGAAGGGTAAAGTGAGATAATTTGGAGACTAAAGGGAGATAATTTGGAGACTAAAGTGAGATAATTTGGAGACTAAAGGGGGATAATTTGGAGACTAAAGGGAGATAATTTGAAGACTAAAGGGAGATAATTTGAAGACTGAAGGGAGATAATTTGAAGACTGAAGGGAGATAATTTGAAGACTAAAGGAAGATAATTTGGAGACTAAAGGGAGATAATTTGAAGACTAAAGGGAGATATTTTGAAGACTAAAGGGAGATAATTTGAAGACTAAACACCAATAATTCACACCACATTAATATGAAATTAACAATGAGGCTCTAATCGTACACCAAATATTAATATTGTCAGAGTGAAAACCTTAAAGAGAAAATCTCAAGATAAGTGAGCTATGAATTCTTACCCAAGGTTTGGTTTTTTCTTCTTCAGCAGGTAGATTTTTTGTATTCTGAGTTTGAGCTTGAGCCTGAACAGGCGCCGACATTCGTAATTCTGGTGGAACATTGGTTAATTCGACAACATGAATTGGTACCGATAAAGCCGGTTTTGTTTCATATCCACTAGCAAATAAACTAGTGATAGTCGATTCTTCTATGTTATTACTTTCACCTCCTAAATCAGCCACCCAATTACAAAAATCTTTTGTCACATTTTCAATATGTTCCTTCTGAAATTGGAAAAATAATTTTAAAAGTTTTTAAAAATCATGAAACAGCCATATTTCAGTAAATATCAATTGAAAACTCCATAATCATAAGCTTTAACGGAATAATGTACCAAATCAAATTAACATCATTTAACAGCTCTAGTCATACATGACTGGCAATGACAATCAATTCAACCAACAAGAAAATGTGCAGAATCTTACCTCAGCCGGTGAAGAAGGTCTTCGTTCATTCTTTTTCTTGTTATCTTTCTTTTCATCTTTCCTTGATATCCAGCGATAACAATTTCTGAATGAGTTGTCAGACCTGAAATTGAAGAATAGTTTATTACTAGTTCCTTCCAAATTATTAAAATGATTGTAAAGAGGTAATCTAAAAAGTTCATGTGTACAGGGACACTAATAGCATCAACTTGCACCATTCTATTTTGCAATCAGACATCTGCAATCTGAAACTGGATATGCACTAATGTGTGTGTGTGTGTGACAAATTCCATTAAAATGGAACATTCAACAGAATTAAAAATATGATCAAACAGAACTCACTCAGCTTCTGTTTTTTTGGCACTACTGGGTGTGTCAATGGATTTATGAAGATTTTCAGCATCTCTGATAGTAGAATCATCTTTAATAGAGTCTTCCTCTTCTGAATCAATGTTCATTTCAGGATCTAGGATATCCACTACATCTTCAAATAGCTGAAAATTAAAATATCTTAAAATAAGAGATAGTTTGAAGACTAAAGGGAGATAATTTGGAGACTAAAGGGAGATAGGTGGAATAATAAAGAGCAATAATTTGTAAACTAATGCGAGATAATTTGAAGACAAAAGGGAGATAATTTGGAGACCAAGGGGAGATAATTTGGAGACTAAAGGGAGATAATTTGGAGACTAAAGAGATAATTTGAAGACAAAAGGGAGATAATTTGAAGACTAAAGAGAGATAATTTGAAGACTAAAGGGACATAATTTGAAGACTAAAGGGAGATAATTTGAAGACTAAAGGGAGATAATTTGGAGACTAAAAGATCATAATATGAAGACTAAAATTACATGAAGTTTTATATATGTTACAAAATTACAAAAATAATCTAGGTTTGTCAATTTGGCATATGTTTGACAGAGTCGACATAGCTAATAACATCATTTGGTAGACACTTACCTCAGTAGGGACACTCTCTTCTAGATGTGGATACAAGGCTAACGGATGCTGTAGCAAACCATATTCTATTTCTTCAATATGTTCTCGTTTCTGTTGTTGTTGTGGGGTAATACGGGAGAAACATACTTGGTATTTATCAAATCTATTTTTAACTGCAGGACGTTTAACTGGTTCAATACTCTCACTACTTCCTATTATACATGGTGAGGGACCTTTATCTCCCTGTTGGATATAAGCAATTAATAATGAGTATTCATGTTATTCAGGGAAATAAGGTTAAACTCATTGATCGCAAGAAGGCATGCACAAAGTCAAATTTTTCTTAAATTTTTTGTTTTTAATCTATAAGCTTAACATTTCAGGTTTACATAATATAAACCTTGTGAACACTGGATGAAACCTAATGAAAACCTTTATGAAATAAAACATCATATAACCTGACCTCCAGGTAATATAACTTAAAGTGTATGGCATTAATTGATGTAGTAAATCCATATTTTCATGTCATTTGTAGTTGAACAGAAAAATGATATTAATTAACAGTTGAAACAAAATACCTTGATAAAAACCTCCTCTCCTTTAGCCAAGGGAGGTAGACCATCTCTGTAATCATCTAGTCCATCTTTTAAAAACATCCAGTCTTTTCCTATCAGACATTTTGAAGTATCTCCGGGAGTGAGAGATTTGATGTATTTTGTTCGTAATCTTTCTTTATACCTGATGTTGAAATAAGACAGTGTCAAATGCTAAGTCAAGGGATCTTGATAGAGTGATTTTCTGACAAACTCATCAAAAAGATTGTCAAAAATCGTAGATTCTGATAGAAATGAAAAAGGTTTTGAAGATTGGATGAAATATTTCCATAGAAAAAAGTTTCTACCTGTACATGAAAATATACCTTAAGGAGACGAAAATCGATGCAAAAAATGAAATCAAATAAGATAAAAAGAGAAAATAGATTATAACTTAAAAATGAAAGAAACAAAATATAAAAATAACATAAAAAATCAAATAAACATGACTGGAAGTAAATTTTGCAAAACTAAAGTGAAAATCAGGCCTGAAAACAAACTTGTGCATGCTCTAAATCTTGAAATGAAAATAAGAATTTGGCGTTATTTAGGAATTAGACTAGAACAAATTGTTCTACTTCTGGAATTTGAAAAAGAGCAGGTTTCCAAGGTTTGTTTAGAGACCTATTATTCTCACAACTTTGATTACTTTGATGGTCCAACTTTTAGATAGACATAAAATATCATCTTGACAAGTGAGGTCAGGTGACAAGTGAGGTCAGGTGACAAAAGTTGAGCGACTTGCTCTTGGGCTTTCGCAGGACAAAAATCTAAACAAACAAACAAAAATATTTGTGGACTTGACTGCCATTTGGACTTTTATTGATAATAATTACTCATTTAGGCTGCAAGAATTAACTTATCTAAAATCTAAAGCCTTACATTTTCATGCATGTTCTATGCTTTTCAAAATAAGCCTTTACCTTATTTTTCTTTGCCTTACACTAGTTTATATAAGTATTAAATATACAACAGTTGTAAGTTGTATTCATATTCAATTATTAATGACATCTATCTATTTTTCTAATTTATGTCCTTTAAAAATGGAAAATTATCAAGATTTTGCGATAAAGATGGCAGATAAGGTGCAGTTTTCTAAAGATGATATATTTACCAAGGCTGTTGCCGTATTTTTTTGTCCGTCAAAGTATTTACGAGAGCAAGGTCATATTTTTTCTCAGCCAGTGCCATTTTCACTTCAATTTGTCGGCCATTTGTTTACAACCAAATAACACACACCGGATGTTTAAGTGGTAAATAGTTCTAAAAAATATTTGGCACTTTTGAAATACTGAAGTCAAAAATGCGACTAAAAAATTGCAAACCATATAAAAAAGTTCTGTCAATTATATTTTGCTCCCAAGAACTTTCCTTATGATGTTAAATTTAAGAAAATTATGTTGCTATGGAAGAAATGCACTGTGATATGTTATCAGGGGAGACTACTCCAAATAGCATGAACTACTTTTCATAAAATGAAAGTAGAAGTTTCTAGAAATGAAAAATGATGACTCATGTCAAGAAATGACGATTATTCTGAAGTTTTGATTAAAAGTGAAGGTAAAGTTTGAACATAAAGGTATGGTAGACTGATATCCAACATTTCTGAGCATATTATTTCATTTTTAGAGCAGATTTTTTAAAATATCGAAAGAGAACAAAGGAATTTCTCGTAGATCAACATGAATGTATCTTCAAGTTGTGTCATTTAGAACCGAATTTTACAAAGAAAAATGTAAGATTTTGTTCATTTGTGGAAATATAAGATTATATATTTATTTTATTCATTAGAGCTAGGCCTGAAAGTAAGGTTAATCAAGAACTAGAGGTGTTGATACCCCGTTCCTTCCTTTGGATACATATCTGTAAGAAATGGCTGGAGTGACCCCGTCCTCTAATGTGATTGACACAGAATCCTTATCAATATGTGTACAGTTACTACAGACAGAGTGTGAAGATTCTACTGCTAATCTTAAAGCAGCCCTAGATCTTATCATTAAGATATGCAGGTAGGTTTTTAATTGTCCTGACTGTATTTCCCTCATTGCATACTTCATGGTGCAGTCTGTTTTCACTAGCCCAATTAAGTGCCAAAGAGTAGGACGTAAAACTCTTTTGACTTGAAAAATTTATTTGGTGAGACTTCACTCACAGGATGTTCATTTGGAGCCAAGACCTTCTTAAATCTGATTTTAATTCTTGCTGTAGAAATATTCAACAGAATCCCAGTGAAGAGAAATATAAAAAGATAAAGAAAGAAAGTAAATCATTGAAAGAGAAAGTTTGGAAATATGATGGAGGACAACAATTATTATTAACTATAGGCTGGACTGAGGTGGGTCATCTATATACATAGAATAGCCATGGTCTTGACTCTCTTCTTGGGTGGGCAATTTCCATTATACATTCCTATATTTGAATTTATATCTTCAAGGGAAAGTATTGTCTAACTTAAAAATATTGTAAAGTATATATGATAATGATTTTAAGATATGCTATTTACTTTATGTATCTATGTAATCAACTAGAATCTGTTTATGAATGGGGCTACTGTTCTTAAAGTTTAAACCAATCAACTAAAAGATAGAACTTTATTTTGTAGGTGGATGACAGTATTATATTTTTAGAAGAAAAAGATCTTTCTGGTGTTATCAAGTTTCTAGAAGATAAACTAAAGTAGGTCCTGATCTTACAAGTGTTTTATTGTGAACCTTTGTTAAATTATTTTAAAATACAAAATAAATCACACTATAAGCTGGATATCAGGATTTATGTTCCACCAAAATAAAGGCAATTTTGACCAGGGTGTTTGGGACAATTTTGACTTGGTACAGGGCCAACTTTAACCTGATGTAAGACAGTATTTCCATTGCTGTGAAATAGCAAAATTACTGCATGAACTATGGTAGCTCTCTGCTTGCCAATTGGACACATTTTGTGAAATGGGAAACTACTGATCACTGTAGTTGAACTAACTAGTACTCTGAGGAAACCTTGTTTTTAATTCGAAATCATATTTTGTTGTTTCCAGAGAATATGGTTTAACCAATGGAGCAAATTCTACCTCCAGTACAACTCAGGTTCAGTCTGGCTGGTCAGAAGCTGAAGTAAGTATCCACTAAATGCAAGATAAAGTCTTGTAACTTTGGTATTTCAGTGATTTTATTTGGTGCAATAATTGGTAAATTTAAATACAGAGCCTTATCATTATTTATAAAACCTTTACACAGTGTTACTAAAAGCAATTTTAAGGATAAATATTTGATTTCAATAAATTGTAGATGAAAGAAAAAGAGAGGTTATTGAAAGAACAAAAAGAAAAATTTCAAGCTCAAATCAGACGGAAGAGAGAGGAACAGAAACGCGTCAAGACTCAGGTAGGGTCAGAAATATACAGTAGTCTGAAAAGTCAAAATGGAGCTATCAACATTATATAAATTGTGTATTCAACATGTCTGAATAGGTAGATAAACCTCATGATATATCCATGATGTCATGTGATTCTCCAACTGACCAATCAACACTCTTTTACATTGGATTTGTTTTGTAAATGTGAACACATGCATGAAACTCTTACTAATTATTTGATAATGTGAATCACAATTACATCCAATTATTGATAAAGATTAAAATATTAAGATATTAAATAACATTTATTTTATGTTAAAGGAGAGACACATGTCAAATTAACAAAATGTGTTATGGTACATTGCTCAATGTCATTAAAAATGTTCATGTTTTCTTTTTAGATTGAAGCAGATAGAGATAATATTAAAGCCAGAGAGTTGAAGGCTTCGGTAAGTAGAATTAGTTATCAGTACATACCAAATTACAGAGTATATTTTGAAGTATTTTATGTTATAGTCTACTGTAAATTTGTGAATTTGTAAGCACCCCTTCTGAAATTTTAAAATTGGCATAACTCGATATTGGTCAGTAATAGTGTGTAAACTTACTAATAAAAAGTACCTATGTTAGATAGTATCCAGCTAATTATTTCTATTTTATATATGTGTTTTGTAGAAAGCAGTAGAAAGAAAGTTTGGTAATAATGTTAAAAGATTCGGTGATATAGGGGTCAACTTAGATGGCCAGGTCAGTAAGGCTCATAGTTCTATCAATATTACATTTAATTTTATACTCTTCTTTCCAAAGCACAAACCATCTGGTGAATACATCTTAATTTAGTCTAGACCTAAGCCATTGACCAATTGCATAAATAGAAACCTAATATTATGTGTAGATAGCCCAAGGTCATTGTTTCTTGGATTATATAATGGTACATTAAAGACTAGTGCATTATGGGACTTAATTTCGTCCAATCAATGTCAAGGTCACAATAGCTCAAGCCTGTTTCTTTGCAAAAGTTTGAGATGGAATATCACAGACCAGGTTAAAATTGTTTTGTTAACTCTAATTTCAGGGCGGATGAGGTTAATATCCCAGCTGTATTGATAGAAGACTGGTGAAATTGTGTTGCTATGACAGCAAGTATCTACCAGTCTCTCTACAGCTGGTCACAGACCAACAGAGATGTAGTCCCTATCAACCTATCACAGAATTGAAGCATGACATCATTACATCATTTTTTTTTTAATATCAAGCACTTACATCATTGTATCAATTTTCATTGTTGGACATTTGGTCATTTATTTTTTTCACAGACCTCTGTTAATACCCATCTCTATTTAAGATTCTGTAAATGTCAGAGTGTATAGGGCTATGTCTCCTTTTCTCACTGATGTTTTTGTATGAAAGATTCTATTAAAACAAGCTCTATATAATAGAAACTGGATGGTTAAAATATATCAGTGAGAAATTCGACTAAACAGATTGTATGGTTGACTTTTTAAGTTCAGGCATTTGAAGCTGTGGTGTATGTAAATTTACCAACCTAACCTAAAAATTACAAACATTAACAAAAAAAAGAAAAATTGATTCAGTTAAATTGATTAAATTTTCTCCATAATGAGTTCAAAACTAACTTTGCAATGGAACACAACTTTGATATTTTGTCATTTTTTTGTCATAGAGTTTGGAAGTATTTCTTTTCTAATTACTAAATTAAGGACCGTACAAAGGGAAGGACCAATTACTCAAATACTTGGCTACATTTGTGATAATATTTATGATTTATAAATTGACGCTTCAAGTGAATTTTCCCCACAATGAGTTCATTGATATTTTAGATATAAACCTGTTCTTTTCATCTTTCATTTTTTGTAAATTTAAAACATGAGAGGGAATGGGTCCATCATTCATCCTTATAATTTTATTTATTTGTAATACTTATATACAACCAGAACATTTTGAAACTTAATTGCAAACATTGTGCTCTGTATGATGATATTATAAGTAGAAATTGATTACCTCAATATCTAGTTACTGTCTTGTTTGAAGTAGCCTAATTATGCGCATAATCTCAAATAAGCACTATTCAAATTTTTAATTTAAATATTTGTAAAGTAATTATTTTCATCCATTCAGAAATTATTTATGTATAAATATCTTCTACAATAAATATACATGTACAATAAACATTATTTTTAAAAATTGTGGTTTTCTTTCTGTCTTATCTTCCATATTTTACTCTTGAATATAGAATCTCACTGGGACTAAATTAAATGGAGATATCATTGTAATGTACTCTTCTGGGCTAATGGTTTATGGGCAATGCCATGCAGTGTGTAATGAGGGAACCCTAAATGTTTAGAGATCAAGTGTCTTTCTTGCTGAGCTACCCTATCTTGTCTAATACGAATAACTGAAAGTAGAGCGAGTCTGAAAAATGAAATGAATGCAGTTTTACGTCCTACTTTTCTGCATCGTGGGGGTTTATGAAGACGGGTAACGCCATGCAGGGTACAATGAGAAATTTGTCGGGAGTTGATGAACTTAAGATGAACTATATCAACATTGTGCCAAGACATCAGTATTCAAGTTTTCAATTTTAATTCCAAACTGTAGCTCATTTCCTGGAACTAGACACCTCCAGGAACTTGACATAAATACTCTATAATAAGTATAAGTGATAGATTTATTTAGCTATATGAAAAACAAACAATTCAGATTAGATTTACAAATAAAATTCTCTGATAATGTTCAAATCAAAATTATGGACGGATTCTGTAATTTTTATTTGGTTATCATTGATATTTATGAACACCAAAGACATAATTTCATGTGAACAATTTATTACTAAGGTCTAGCTTAAATACCCTGCCTCCCACCTTTATGTCAGGGATTTGCATGGTGTAGAGATATAGGCCCCCATTTTTCTCAAACATCTTACAAAATGTGAATTGAGAGATACCACACTAGAGAACAAAGTTGAACAACTGATTCATGAAAAAAAAAAATTTGATGTTCGTGGTGTCGAATTTAACATATTTTAATTAGAGAAAAGTTACATAAACAAAATAGTAAATAATGTGGAATGAATCAATAAACAATAAACAATACAAATATATAAATAAATAAATAATTCAAGATGGTGCCTCTATTCTGTAGCATGAGCTGAAGGAAACAGATATTTTTGAGGATCGGTGATTCTTTGTAGATTTTCTCTGCTGATTTTTTCACTGCACATTGGACAACTTTCTTCAGTTTCAAGCAAGCTGGAAAATAGGATGAGATCTTTGATTCCGATGAATTTCTTTAGAAGATTATAGTTCGGAAAGGCAATTTTAACTTTCAAACAAGGATAATTCTTGACACACATGGATCTAAAGCTAAAATTTTGACGGTGAGCTAAGGACATTATTACTGATTAGCCAAGCTAAAATATTTCTATTTCCCATTGGTCAAATGGACAGTGAACCTTTAATATGGCAATGAAAGTGAATGAGGGAAATATCTGAATTATTTTGCAGATAACTAGGAGAGACCTCTATGGTTAAAGAGATTTTTAAGAATGGTTATAAAGGGAAGTTACCTGGCGAATTCCGTATGAATAGCTGGAAAATCACAGACAGAACAAGCTGTTAGATCTTCTTTTACTACATGACGTCCCTGGATAATCAAACAAAACACAACTTCAAATAATTATTTACTACATATTGATTATAATCGATTTCAACCTGCACTGTTAAAGGGACAATAAAGAGGTTTTATATGAATCAACACTAAAAGCCAACAATTTGCACCAATTTTCAGTCAGAAGTCTGTGGTTCCTGCAATTCCACTCAAACTAAGCATGTTAAAAGCACATAAAAAGTTAGAAAACCTCTCTAGAATCTCTACAGTTCCCGGGCCAGCTTATAGACTTATAAAACTTACAGTAGCAATACAGTAGGGTAGGTTATTTTTACAATCAGGACACAGTAGGTCAGTTTCCGGTAGCTGAAATCCACAAACTGGACAAGGCGTCAATGGTTCTTCTTCTTCTGTTTTATCTGGTCTTCGTACAATCTGTTCTATCTTCTTTTTATATTTTAAATCTATCTGATCTCGGTATTCTGGCCTCATCAACATGGCTGCGTAACTAAACGATGAATTTTTCAGTCCTGCTCGATGACATTCAATAACTGTAGAGGTTAGAATCGGTACGATATCTGTAAATATTAAGAAACATGACGTCATCTTTTTTATCTTCTAAAACATAAAGTGATACAACATGCACTAATCTTGAAAGTGTATAACTACTTTGAAATATTCTAAAAGCACGACTTATTTCTATTATATTATTCAAAAATCACTCAAACTGGTCCATAAATGAATTCACCTATTTATATCTGCATTTTTCATCTTGTCAAAAATTAGGAAAAATAATTTTAATATTCTCTGAATCATGAATTTACATGGATCATCCCAAGGATAATCCACAAAATTTATTGAGTTGAAATGTTAGAACTTACGTGAAGGGAATTTACTGATATTATTAGCAACTCGGATCAACATTCTGGCACCTTTTAAATGATCTCCCTTTTTCACGTGCATCTACAAATATTACAACAGAACTACTAATCAAACATTTAACAGTTGTGATTGAAAAGCCACAATAGCTGATCATTATCCACACTGTTGGTACTGTTGCTATTGGGTGTTAAAAGAAGAAATATTTCTATAGAAGCACTGGCTAAGGCTACAAGAGATCATAAGTTCAAATATCTCAATATCTGTCACTTAATTCATGTGATAATTAGGTTGCAGAAATATCATAAGGAAGCAAAAATCAGTCCCATGTCATTTGTTGACGTATATAACCAAGTTGAAATCTGGCTTGATTATTTTATACTTTCCACTAAAATTTAAGTAGAGAAATTATAGAAGAAAGGAATTCAACTAACCTTGACTAAGATATAGCTATGAAGTATCATTAAATTAGACTGCATCTCTGATGGTATTTTAATTTGATTCTGATTCAATTCTTGATACATACTGAATAACACATCATGGGCATTTCGGTAATTTCCTGCAAAAAAAAGCAAATATACAGTATATGGTTATCAGGTAAAACAGTGTGCATTATACAAGCAAATATACAGTATATGGTTATCAGGTAAAACAGTGTGCATTATACATGCAAATATACAGTATATAGTTATCAGGTAAAACAGTGTGCATTATACATGCAAATATACAGTATATGGTTATCAGGTAAAACAGTGTGCATTATACAAGCAAATATACAGTATATGGTTATCAGGTAAAAAAATGGTTGTTAATCTTTTTTCTTTATTTCTAACTGTTGAAGGATCCGACACAGTCTGAAGTACATAGAGCCTCGGTTTTTCATCTCATGTGACCACTTTCCCACCACAGACACACTAATTACCCAGAGCCAACAGTTTTCAACCCTCGACTAAAAATACGTTTGGAAAATGAAGTACCTGCATTCTGCTCCTCTCTGGCTATAATAATGGCAGTTCTAGCAGCTTCTCTGTACTGTTTTAATGCCATGTACAATCTGAATAGATATCTTGCATCCTACAAATATATAAATCTATTTTGACAATGTTGTTTTTAAAATGTTAAAATATATAATGCAACATTGTTGGGGGTGGATGTTTGGGAACTCCCTCATCACTGGCTCTCCCCACAGTCTCATCTCAATCCTTTCCCCCTTTTATTCCGCACCCACAATCTGTTAGAGTTACCTACCTTAGGAACACCGTCAGTTTCTCCCATAAGATAGTCAATCAATTGTCGTGTTAACTGATCATCATTGGCTCTTCCTACAGTTTCAATAGCTAATTCTATAGCCTGAGCATCTTCACCACTACACCTAAAGAAGTGCTTCATAGCCTACAAACATAATGACAAACTTATTATAGGTGGATGAAATAAAGAGGTTTCTGTTGTGCCATTACGAGGCATGATAAGACACTTGTGTTAATGCAACTGCTTCATTTTTAACTAAAATATTCCAGCTGATTTCAAAATTTACTGCTTTTTAAATCATTGGTCTTACCTTAATGTACTGTTCACACAGTAGATAAAATTTACCAGCCAGAAAATGATTATTTTCATTATCAAAATGAACAGCTATAGATTGGTAATCTTCTATTGTGGCATCAGGTCCTAAAGAAAAAAAAAAAATTTTAAAGGCTTCACCAAGTATTGGCAAATTTTTGCAAAGCTTTCTGTAGTTGGAGGCTGAATGAATGATGTAGGAGGGGTCGAACTCTCAGAAGACTCATCAATGTTTCGCCACGACAGATTCCTTTGCATAAAATTGGAGGGGAAAGGGGGAGGAGTAAAAGACCCAGGACCTGCCGATACTTTGCAGTGTACAAAGAGGGAAATTTTGTCAAAACAGCCTCTGTTAGGTGTAAGGAGTCAGAGAGATTTGGGAAATTTTGCCAAAACAGTTTCCTTCAGATGAGACCAAGGGGGATTGGTGTTAAAAGTTTGGCAGAGGAGGAGTAAAATTCTCCAAAGACTCACCAATAATATCAGCGTAAACTTCCATCTGATTGTGAGTTTGGGCCAGTTGAAACGCTTCATCATTACACTTAGACATCACTAAAAATTGAATAGCTGATCCATAGTCGTTCAATTTCTGGAAAAATCTGAAATAAATTTCCAAAAATATCTTTAAAGATGATCCATTTGTATTCTGTTTCTAGACAATCAGAGAAAAAAACAGAATCAGAATGTCTGTTGGGATCCACACAAACTTACGTCTCCAAAATTAAAAAAAAAAAACCTAACTTACTTGGCTACCATCTTGGCACCCTCGACAGATTGAGTGGAACGAACTATTTTTACAGCTTCTTCTGGGTTCTGTAGGAAATCTAAATTAATTCTGAAATAGAGACCATGGACACCAAATAAACAGTTAGAATTATAATTTTTGGTTATGGATTTGTAACCTTTATGTATACTTTGAAAATTGGACGTCTGCTAATAACTTATTTTTTCTTATAAGACAAATATTATATCAAACAGTTTTTAGAATTTGACTGTGATACTTTCAATAAAAGAAAACATAAATAATTAAAATTGGTGCGCATTATATTCACAATTATACAGTATCCAGACAAAGTAAAAATTTGAAAATTGAGTATCTTACCTGATGACATTGTCCCATTCTTTGGCCATTTTATAGGCTTCTGCCGCCTCCTTATATCTCCCATCAGCCTCTTTAGCCTTCGCATATTGGGCATGGATTTTAGGCGAGGTAATATTCTGCAGCAAATCTCCAACTTTATTCCTTGAAAATTTAAAATTTGTTTTACTATTATGAATCAAAACCCAGAAGAAAAAGATAAATGGATATCATAGTCAATATACATAACTCTCTCTCGAATTATCAGATGGTACCCACAAGGGGGCGCTACTAACGATCTGAACTACCAAACGAAATCTTTTACCCTGAACTTTCCCCCCCACCCCCCCCTCATCATAATTATGTGTAATTTTCATTAACGTAAAGCAACAGAGCTGAATGTGACCTCAGGCCTCAGGTGTATAAATCCACCAGCAGAGTCACTCACTAAATGGTAAGAGAGGAATATAGACCAAGAGAAAACCCAGATAGAGTAACTTACCAGTTTTTGCTTCTGATATAGACAGACGCAGCCTTATCGTAGAAATGTCCCTGTTCATACAACATGGCTGCTTCTGACCATTGCTACGATAAAAAATAACATCAACATGAAACAATTAAAAAGAAGATTGTGCATCAAGGCTTTTCTAATTGTCCACGCCCATCTCAACATCTGTGGTATCTGTCAGTCCAGAAAAACTTGATACTGTGTGAAACCCATTGAAACAATTCTTTTGCTTTTTCTTTTAAAACATCTATATTCCAAAGTTTACTCACCTTCATGGATTCCAAAATACCAGCACATTCTTTCTTTAAACTTTTACTGGGCATCTTCATCGCCATGGCAACACCTCTGTGGAGCAGAATAAACATACATAATAAAATATTCATTCATAAACGGAACCATTTGACTTAAAAATCTGAGCCATTTAAAATATGAGTTTAGTGCTTTCATTATCATTAACACCCTAACCGAAACCATGAAAATGACATCATTTAAAGATTCCAATGATTAAAGTGACCATGCCATAGCTGGCCGTAAACACAATAAAACTTGCCTTCTGATGTCTCCCATTCTGATAGACATTCTAGCGATACCAGCAGCGCAGACTTCATCATGTTCTCGTTCTCTTTCTACCTTCGTCACTCCCTTCTCATAGTGAGACAAGGCATTCATATAGTCCCCTGTAAATTCTAACTGCTGGGCGTATTCTCGAGATATATAGGGAATCTGTTCTGGAGCTAGAACTTTGGCTAGTTGTAGAGCACTGTCCCAATGATGCAAGTCTCTTCTCATCTGGAATAAGACACATACAATGGTACATTTTTGAGCAAGTGGTCTTCAATGTTATTAGATGGAAATGAATTCTGCACGTGAATCACATGACCTGCACTGAGTCATTAAGCAAAACTTTGCATTTTTCACCTCTATGAATAACCTGTCAGATCAACTTGGTTTGGGAAATATGGCGTGAGGCCCTACTCGTCGAGAGTTATTTAATGATTTCCTGCCCCACAACTTGTGTCATAGCAATAGACTACTGAAGGCAAAAAACATCTCTTGAAAACTGTTTTAATATTGCTATATAAATACATCAGCAATTGTGGTATTTGAGGCTGTTTAGTTCCAAGACTATTGTGTGAAAAATTAAAAATAATGATGAGGAAATTAAAAATAGCATTCAAGACAGAGCCTTTCTTCCTCCATTGAGAAATAATTACCTCTAGAGCACCAAGTGGATATCCTGAAGCCAGGAACAAATCTTGAGCCTGATTGAATTCTCCCAGAAACATGCCAATATATCCTGAAAGCTGGTTTTTGTCTTCCATATACTAAACAAGTAAAAGTGAAAAAAAAAGTATTCAGAGTCATAAAAGCACTGGCCTGGGTCACAGTATGAGCTTCCAGAATTCTATATCTCAAAAAGGATGCATCAGAGATAAACCTTAAAGCCTAAAGTGGCCCTCACACCATCGCCATCACCAGTTGTGTATGGTTGCCTATAAGAATACCAGTCACAAGTTTGGAACTCATGGCCACTTTCATTATTTGCAACCATACACAACTGGTGATTGCCATGATGCGAGGGCACCTTGAGAAACTTGAAAATGGCTGCCACATTGACAATGCAGAGTGGCATCAGGTGTTCCAGAACAGAGATCATGCCCTTCCTCACTGGCAACAGTAAAACTAAGATCAACATGATAAAGTAAATTATTTGATGACTACATGAACATGTATATCCTTTTACCTGCCAATGGAGATGGGCTAGTGTGTGGGCTTGAGGTGAAATATCACATATATCAATCGTATATCTTTTTTGGCAATACAATCTACCAGACAGAATTTTCAGAACATTTTGAGCATAAAAGTTAGAGGTACTTACTCTGATTCTCATTAGAGATGACACCATTCCAACATCACCTAACGTTCTAAACACTCGGATAGCTGAAATAAATTAATCAAAATTACAAGATAACCTTGTATATTCATTTTACATTTACCGGTAACTGGATTTTCAAACCAGCCAATCAACAAGTTTGAAGTACTTTTGTTTTGTAAATAAGTACACAACGAATAATATTTCAAATGACAAACCCTTGCATATGAAAAAGGTTGTTTTGTTTGGTAAAAATTCGTCTCCTGCCTCATATCAAGCTATTTGGATAAAGTGAAATCCATCAATCTATTTATTGATAAGGGGGCACGGTAAAAAAAAAGAAATGATGCTCAATATGAGCTTATTGAATTCTATACCTGACTGATGTTAAGCTATTTGGATAAAGTGATCTATCAATCCACTCATGATAAAAGATTGAGGGTTTAAACAAGGAGAGTATCACTTACAAAATTCTATATCAAGCTGATGTAAAGCAGTTTTACCAAGTTCTATCCATAAAGATTTATCATTTAAATGATAGGCAAATATCCAGGCATCTTTAAATCTGAAATTATAAATTATAACTTTAATATGAAGCCGAGGTTTACTAGTTATTGCATCACAAAACCAACGATTTTACTTTGTATCTTTGCATCCAAACTTGAAATTGTCCTTTTCTTGTTTAAGCTGAATAACACTTAATTTTTTTTACTTTAACAACATATTCCAGGCTTCTCATAAATATAAAAAATAAATATAAAAATAAAAGAATTTAACATATTGGTTGATAATTTTTTCTTTTACCTGTTTAGTTTGATACATCGCGTTCCAGCTTCCATCAACTAAAATATATCACACAAAATACATAATATAAATGAAAGCTAAAAATATATCACACTGTTTTTAGTCAGTCTGACATTTGATTGGTTCAATATTTCAATGAGCTAGAACATGTGTTGTACAACAATTTCATGAGATCATGTGTAGCAAGTGGAATCCAACACAGAAAAAATACAAACCAAACATCTGTAGAGATGTGCATTTTAATCAAATTGTTGTTTTTTTTTGGCATCTGTCTACCTGTCTTCACAATGTAAAGTTATTACTAAAATTGTCTAATAATGTCAAGGTATTAGATTTTAATGCTTGACCTTGAGAAAATTACCTACCTCAGATTGTGAGAGCGAATGAGGATCATCATGTTGAGTATTCAGATGTGTATCTAAATTGATGGTTACTAGGCGGCCATTTTGAGTCTGAACAGTCAGGTCTCCATTATATAACATGGTGGGAATTTGACCAAACGGCAATTTTGTCGTACCAACAAGACTCACTTGAGCTCCTGAAAAATTCAGATACATCATCAGTTAGCCACATGAAAGATTTTCTTAAAATATCATTCAATATAAAAACAATCCTTGTATCACATACATTTCTAAATTAAAACCTATGATCGCCATTTTGATTGTCATCAATGACCGCCATTTTGTATGTAACCAAGGAAGTGACATCATAGAGCAAATTCACTTACTTACCATTAACAGATTCTCGACAATAAACATAGGTATAGATCTTCTCTGTATCATAAATAACAAATATTCCCTGTAAATAGTTTTTATGATAAACACATGAGTGTAAATGGTGGTAAAAAAGAGGGGGAATATGGGGTGTTTTTTGTGCAGCCGTTGATATTTTGAATCTTGTATGGTGAAAGATGGAATTTTGATTTTGAGCAAATGTTGTTATGGTGGACTCCTACATGTATAGCAACATGCCCTTGCTTGACTATCATAGTAATTTGTCTATCTAATTCGATTAAAATCAAAATGGCTACCTTATCAAGTGGCCAATTTTCCCACAATACACCTTGAACTGATTCTGACAAGTTTGGTATTTCTACAATCTGGTCGTTGACAGGATTATAAACATATCCATCTCCTTTATTATCAGTAAAAACCAGACGTGTTCCAGAGGGATCAGGATATACAGATTTAATACCATCAATATGGCGGAATTCGTTGACAATCTGCCAATCTTCCAGAAAAAACAGGTTGATATTTCCAGTCTGGAATCATCAGAATATTTTATTAATTTTCAAGATAACCAATCTGTTTCAAATTTTAATGTTTCATTTTGTTTTTTTCATCGGGTGACACTATTTGTCATCCAGGATCTGACAAACATTTTTTGCATCTGATGTTCTAGGCAAATTGATATTCAACCAATCAAATGCTCTGTTGAATAATAGTTAGGTTCTTTTCTGGTGATTAGGTGCTGTAGGTTCAATCCCTCTCAAGGTAAGAAAAAGTCTGATTCCACAGCCCCTGCCTCCAAGATTTGGGCTAGTCTCTGCTTCCACCCCCAATAAATTGGTTTTAAATTCTTACCTCGGTACCGTAAATCAGGAAGTCTGGGGTGAGAGCATGACAGGTTATTTTTTGACGTTGATCAGTGGTAGGGAATAGCTGAGATTCTCTCTCCTCTGTAGTGGCTGTATCTGATTCAATCTATATAAGAGAACGAATGAATATGTGAATGAATGAATGAGACATCCTACTTTGACCATCTTATTGGGCTAAACAAAGGGTAATTTTGCAAAATCTGTAAAAAGTATAGTTTCAGAGCCCAAGGAATTACATTTTTACTACAATAAAATTCATATCTATATTAGGGTCTATAACATGCACAGGGCTTCACTTTTATTACCATTTGAAGAGGCCTACGAAGTGCAGGAGACTAAATATCTTGATGGTACAAAGGATTACCAAACCCCCCCACCCATAGATAAGAATGCTTACCAAATGTAACTGAACTTTTCCTTCAAATAAAACAGCAGCGTAGTCTGCATTAAGACTGATAGCTTGTACAGTACCCAGATATTCTCTATCTTTTAAACGTACTGGTACTACAATAAATAGGTACAATTATCAAATAACATAATCCAAAACAAATTCCATGATATATCTCCATCGTTTGATTTTTCTACCACTTATAACATGCAACTGCTCAAACTAAGATTATCAACAAGGGGTTTCAAAACACTTTTTTGAAAAAGTAGGGCCAGAAATACTTGTTAGCAAGGAAGAGCAAACCATCAAATCAGAAAGACAAGAAATTGGCATACACACCATCCGATGCCAGACTATAAAACCAGGCTCTATTGTTCATTCCAACGCCAAGATGATCTGGACCAATTCCCAGGAAAGATGGTTCCACCTCGATTCCAAACGATATCGGTTTATCTTGCATGATATTATCTTCTATTGTGACCTCCAGTAAAGATGTCAGATGGACGATACGAGTCTGACATGTTGATGCTAACATTGGTAATCTTGATAGATAAACATGAAGGTTGCCCTTCTGGGTGGATACAGCCAGTAACTGTCCATCATCTGTCCAGGATATCTGATCCAGTCCTCTCTCATCGTCGAGAGTGATTATAGCAAACATTTCCTTTAAGTCAGCTAGATCATGGATCTTTATGCTGAAACGAAAAAAAAACAGGGCACTCGATAAGAATGTTCAAAACAGTAAGGAACAGGATATATTCAAATTCACCCTTCCTTTCTCCACCATTTTGAATTCTGTCTACACCTAGAAGGGTAAATTTTGAAAGTGACATATCAAGTTCTATACCAAATGATTGATGCCTTAGGATTGGAATAGAAGGAACCTATTCTGAACTCACAAACAAGTGCCAACAAGAAAACTAAATACATATAAAACCCCTAAAACACTACCTACCAGTTATCCCCACAAGAAGCAGCCTTGTTGTATGTTAGTGACAGAGCTATAGATGATAAACTATCTTTATGATTCTTGGCTTGAAATAATTCCTGTTGATAAAAAATATATTGTTAACTTCCAACCATCAAATATTCTTTTTATCAAGAGATAAATTGTCTTAATATTCTCTGAATACAAAATCAAATTAAATCATATCCTGATATGGCCCCCTCAGGTATTATGACTCCCTGGGGGTACCAGGTTACACCAAAAGTTGTATCTGAGAGGCCACCTGACTAATTTATAAAATGTAAGAATTACACCTTTGTGGAAGTCAGTAATTTACAGGTTGGAAACAAAAGGTACAAAATAAAATACATACCTGTCCAATTTCTTTGAGATGTGTTGAAATAACTACGAAATATCCCTGTGAGAAGCCAATTAACATATAGCCATCACCAAACCAGCGATAGGAGATGATATTACCATAGCGAGGTTGAAACGCTAACTCTATAGGGTTATCAGGGTCATTGAGGTTAAACAGATATAATGTCTTCTTTCCATTGATAATACTCACCTACAAAATAAATATTTTTTAACTATCAGGGCCATGTCAAAAAACAAAACTTTAAAGCAGTCAGTCGTATCGTGGTCTCAGAAATGGGATTTGTTCAGCTAAACTAATCGGTTATAGTATTCATAGCTTACCAACGATTTCCAATTTTGAAGATCATTGATCATGTCATGTGTAGACAGTAGACTCAAACAACCTGTCCCACTTTGTCTGTGCAAAGCTGCGGTGAAGATGTCTGGGTGTCAGAGACATAAAACAAGATATAATAAGACGTTCAACTACCCCAATTTTCAGAGAGAAAGTAAACTTGTGAACGAAATAAATAAAAAAATCTTTATCTGAGGTATATTTGAAGGAATCATGTGATTTCCGTACAGTTCTCGTTCTTCTGAAGACTATTTACATATCTTCCAGGTCCAAATCAACCGCTAAAAATGGCGACAATTAAACATTGAGCACTTACAGTATTTTCTCCAATAGAACTTCTCTCATCCCCTTTCATCTCAGAGAAATCAATATCTGATGGTTCATATCGTAATGATGTCTGTCGAATCGTATCTCCATCAGTGTTACTAACAGTTACCGTCTTATCTTCACTACCTAACGCAAGTAAATTCTCCTTACTCCAAGCTCCACATGTTATCTTCTTCGTATGTTTTCCTAAGATTGGAATTTTTCTGTAAAGAAATAGACGAATGAAGTAAAATTGCGGGTATTTCTTTGTGGTATAGAATATGCTAAATTTGGATGACAATTGTCGAAGATGAATGAAAAAAATGCAGCAACCCTCTTATGGAATCTTATGGAAAAAAATGAATGGATTTGGTGCAATCGGATACATATTTTGGGACAAAAACGTACAAAGATCATGTCTTTGTTGAAAAATAAAGTAGGGTTGCCGCCACTGGTACAATATTCAGGTGTACCAACTATTTAGAAATAAGATATTAAACAATATAATACAACTCACCTTGATGTCTTACTATTGTAGATCAGTAGATTACCTTTGACAGTACCAACAGCTAACTGAGGTCCTGTTTTAGACCACAGTAAAAACGTCATGGTGTCCCTGAAACATTGGTACATAATCAATACACAGAGTAGACAAAACACATGAAGATAACAGTATTAGTATTAAACATAGGGCCATCTTTACATCACATGCTATTACAAACTGCATCTAATACATTCAATAGCAACCTTTCTTGTATCACAGAAGTTTGTAAATTATGCTATTTGATTAGACTTGCCCCTGATTACAAGTACAGCCTGTGCAGTTTACAGTCTTCTATAAAGATCTCTGATTGGCTGTATTCATCAAACAATAATTGCATGATATGTTGTATGTAGACTCTCCAAATGGGATGGGAAAGAGTACAAAAAATAAAATATGTACTTACTTCAGACCACTGTCAATCTGAGTTGTTTTATGTTGGTTGGCATCCCAGAAGAATATTCCTGTAGATTTGTCAGCTATCACTGCCAGAATATCTCCTTCTTGATCCCAGCCCATTCCAGTACATATCCTACATTCATACAAATAGATAATTAAACGCGATCCAGGGCTGAATATTATTGGTTTATCAGTCTTATATCTTCACAGTAACAATGAAATTTGTCAACTTGATTGTTTCAAATATAAAAAGAATTTTACCCGGGAAGTTTGATTTCTCCTTTGATATCTCCATGTCTGTCATATATTCTCACTGAATGGTCAGCCCTGGAATAACAAAAAAATAATCAAAAGTAAATTGACAGGAACACAAAAACTCCATGAAGACAATATCTTTTTGACCAGTGATTCCAATAGAATTTGAAGTTTTCGAAAGAATAAAATACTTACCCAGTAGTTGCAAGATAATTTCCTAGTGTTTTCTGCCAGCTGTAAAGAATGTGACCATGTCCATGAGATTTTTCATTCAAACTAAATACACGCTGAAAATAAAAGATAACACTATTAAAATCTAGATAATACTTGATTAAGCCAAGAAAGAAATTACATCTAATCTATGTATATAGACACAAATGCAGGTCTAAATGGCAATGGGAAAAATCAAAGGAAAACTTTTCTTATAATCATAAGTACAGAAAATAGGGATAAACAATCTTTGATGTGATGGGGGTGGGTGTGTGAAAGCTTCCTTCGCAACGAGCTAAAGATCGCAAATATCTAAACAATCTGTAAGCAAATATGTCTGCAACGGTTCCAGATATAAGACAAGACCTTATTTTCAACAATTATATTAATCATTCGAAACACTTACCTTCATTTTTATCTTGAACTTTTTAGTTTTACAGCCTACTTGTTATTTCATGAAAAAATTTGTTGTGGAATTTGATACTAATCCACCCTTCTTTTTAAAGAGTATTTCAAGGGAGGCAACTACTTCTACTGGGTTTTCTCCCTTTACTACTCAAGACTACAGTTAAACTCCCTATTCAAACTTGCATTTTTATTTTCTGATGCGTTAATTTTTTTTCACTGGTTCCAATCTAGACAAAATGAAGAAAATATAGAACTCCCTTAGCTATCATGGTACAATGACAGTTTTATTCAAATTATCAAGAAGTGCAAATAGTGCAAAACTTTGTCCGTGACACAAATAAAAAGATTACAATGGATATTGTTGGTACAGAAGTGTATGTAAATATTTATACAGGTATTTTATTTGTATAGGTATTCTATTTTGATAATAATAATACTACTGTGGATAGGATAGGATAGCCTATATTTGATTTGCGCAATATTTCTGGGGTTATTTATTATCGTATTCTCTGGTCGGATTCTCTATCACATTTCAATTCTTAGGGTGCGAGCATCTTCACAATGTCAAGCTATTACGACCTCGGTTTATAATTTGACTGAGATAGTCACCTTTTTGTAGCACGAACGTTTAATTAAATGCAGTGATTTAATTGGATTGTACACCAGCAAATAACGGCCAATCAGAGGCCTCGACCAAAAAGTTTGTAAACACTAAGCCATAATATTCACAGTCTGTCTGTCGAGGGCTCTGATTG
>NW_008709687.1:1792415-1793821 GCF_000327385.1 Lottia gigantea | reverse complement strand
CCCCCCCCCCCCCCCCCCCCCCCCCCCCCTTCGACCACGAGCTAGCCCTGTATCATCTTCCCTACCAATCATTGTCAATGTAACTAGGCAACGCCCTACCGCTCTCTATTTTAAATGTGTGTCATTCATTGCGTAATATTGAACTTGAATATAATATCGAATTTTTATGATGGAGTTTGAATTTCTAGAAAACTGGATTGGCAACTTGTATTCCATGAGCTTGAAGCAAATACCAGTGCAGGTCGATTTCAATACCCACAGGCGTGTTGTATTGTAAGACAGCTAATTCTATAAGGTGTAAAGGTATATATAGGTCAATGAATATGAAGTATTTGTACGGATGCCTGTGTATCATATTTTGTATTGTTCAACTTTCAACAGCGCAGTCAGGTAAGAAAAACGTCTTAAGTTAAAATATAGTGTACAAATTTTTCAAATATCTTTTATTTAAGTTATGAATACAATGGCCAAGTGTGTCGGTCAATAAACACGCAATTTGAATGATGGGTGAAATCATAAGAGTTGAATACTTTTCCAGATAAAGTACATGACAAAAGGGCGTTGAACGTAGCCTTATCTTTTAAACCATAGAGTACAGAAAAATCAATACTTAAAGGGACTGTGAAAAGGTTTTTTCTAAAAAAAATTGGTGTATTGGGACACTGATAGCACCGATTTGCATCATTCGAATTCTCAGTCATTCATCTGTGGTTCCTGCAATTCCATTAAGAAGTAATTTATGACGCCAAAGAATAGTTAAAGTGAAATTGCAAGAACGACTGACATTAGAAATTTGAATTTGAACCAGTGGCGGCACCAGCCTCTCGAGATTGGGGGTACAAATAGGGCAGACTGACTAAATGAGGGGAGGAGATTCAAACTGCGACAGCTCTGTGGAAACAAATAAGCAAGGGCCTCCAACTGAGTATATAAAAGGGTTCTCCACAAGAAAACGTTTGAAGAATTGATTTGGTGCCTCATATTGTGGGACGGACAAATGAAAAAATCATCTTCTATGATATAAGAAAGGTGACTATTGCAGTCAAGGTATAAGCTCAAGTTTCGTAATAACACTGTGAAGATGAGCTCTGTTTTATAGAGTGGACTATACGACTAGTAGATGGTAGTAGATATAACGAGGGTCGAGTAGAGATATATTATAATGAGAGGTGGGGTACAATCTGTGACGACGGCTGGTCCACAGAAGATGCTGATGTTGTTTGTAGACAGCTAGGATTTAGAAGGTAGGGGTAATAGTTCTTTATTTACATCCGGGACACTGATAGCGCAGAAGCCAATGGATTTCAGATTTAATTTTTTAAGGGGGGGGGGGGGGCTTTACTAAAAGCAAAGAGGTAAACTTGCTATTGGTCCAATAACCATAACCTTGTGTCTTATATTACAGA
>NW_008709687.1:1788752-1790656 GCF_000327385.1 Lottia gigantea | reverse complement strand
CTGTATGAGATAGTCGGTGGTGAAAAGACTAATGAAGGTTTGGTAGAAATCTGGTACAATAATACTTGGTCGGAAATCTGTGCTGGTTCTTTTGGTCAGACGGAAGCTGAAATTGTTTGCCACCATCTTGGATACAATAGGTTAGGTCAAACTTCATTCAACAATCTCTGATGTTTCCGTAAATATAAGAGAGCCTTCACGGTAGAATGTTTCTTCAAAATCTTGGCAGATACGGATTGAAGATTTGCTTTGGCACTTGGACGTCTTGATCTGGTGGGAGCTGACTGTTTTTTTTTTGCAATCACATCGTCAGTTGTAAGAGTTCTTTATCACAGTGGCATCTTTATGAATCACCAAGTGAGAGGTCATATTAGGGGTTGCATAGTTGTCACGTGGGATTACAAAAAGTACAATTTGAAAGTGACTGGGTGGGGGGGGGGGGGGGGGGGCTCAACCCGTAAAAATTCCATCTATCACTAACGTTTCGATTGTGTTATAGAACGGGAAGTATTGTGATACCAAGTCTAAGTTTTGATGAAACCCAGGAAGAAGTGCGGATTAAGGATGTGAAATGTACGGGATCGGAACCCATACTACAAAGATGTAATCTCGGGCTACTGGCATCTACAGAAACCTGTCCGACTTCAAACTACGCAGCTGTTAGATGTGCACGTAAGTTTTAAGAGAATGAACATTCATTTTATGTTACATATAACGTTTGGCTATGAAGATAACAGTGTAGATGAAACAGTTTAAATTAACAGAGAGTTACATAGTATGATGGTGGGTCCTTGGCGTTCTAATTTTCCCGTTTGTATGGGTTCCGAAAAACTTACTCTTAAATCAGGAAACCTTCCCACCCCTTCTCCGACCTTTAAGTTTCGACAAATTTCCTTTCTCAAACTTTTCATTTTATTTATTGTCCTTGTGAGTGCCTCAATCCAACATGAAATGCCATTAAAAAACGTATTCCAGCCAAACCCCCTACAGTACGACTTGTTGGTGGTTTCCAGTCCAATGAAGGTCGGGTAGAAGTGAAATATAATGGCGTCTGGGGTACAGTCTGTGGCAGCAATTGGGACAAATGGAATGCCGCTGTAGTTTGTAGACAACTTGGTTTTGATCCGTAAGTTTACCTGAAGTAACCAAATCCAAATTCCATTTGACATATGAAGAGGGGGAGGGGGTGGGGTAGTGTATGGCAGTTATACCAAGAGACAGCTGGACTGTTTCACCAGCTGAGAAAGCTCAAATTCAGTTTTCCATTCTTTGATAAATAGTGGCGTTTCTATGAACCATTAGATGAGAGGGCCGAACTGGGGCCACAAACTTTTCCGAGGGGATCCACGGGCAACTCCTTCACTATGAAAAATGATAAAGATATTGAAAGTGGGTTAGAAAGAGGGTCAGCTTCTTTTCTGCACCTCGCCCCCCTCTGTAAAAATCAATGGGCGATATTTGTTTTGTCTATTCTAGAAAGGGAGCTCAAAAAAGAGGTTTTTCTCATTTTGGTGAAGGAACTGGTCAAGTGTGGTTGAACAGGGTGGATTGCAGGGGTACAGAGGCGAGGATTGAGGACTGTGAACTTGATGGATGGGGTTCGTCACAGTCTCCTTGTGAACATTATTATGACGCTTCTGTTGTTTGTCGCCGTAAGTCTTTAAATCGTTACTTTGTCTGTGATAGCTTTACTGTTTGATCCAATTTTGGTCGTTGTGCTGTTTGCTGGTTGAAGGAGACGACACATATGAAACTATTTATAGTGGAAATAACACACACGAATGTAACTCGAGTCGAAGTTTTAAAAGAGCTTAATATTTCAACCAATCTCTCAAATCACATTTAGTGATGTCTCTGAAAAAAGCGTATTGTCGTTCGGTGTTCGGCAGGCTGTACACGTTCAG
>NW_008709687.1:1729532-1730673 GCF_000327385.1 Lottia gigantea | reverse complement strand
CGGACCAAAGGATTTAAGTACTTATACAATCTATAAGCTCAACAGGTCTTATGATATATCAGACATTGTCAAGAGGTAGATTACGACCTAACCTGTTGTATCCAAGATGGTGGCAAACAATTTCAGCTTCCGTCTGACCAAAAGAACCAGCACAGATTTCCGACCAGGTATTATTGTACCAGATTTCTACCAAACCTTCATTAGTCTTTTCACCACCGACTAATCTCATTACAGCTGTAATATAATGGGGAATGAAATGAAATGTAGTTTCACATCCTACTTATCTGCTCCTGGTTGGGTTACTGTGGACAATCAAAACTATGAAGTGCGCAATGTGGGATTATTCGAAAAGACAATGGCATAAGCCTAGTGACATTTGACCATTTGACATTTACTCCCTGCGAGCAATCGCATCAACCTGCCAACCGGAAGTAATTTCTCAAGGTTATTTTATTATTATGAAAACAGTAGCAACAACAACAAAACGTGCGGTTAATTTGCAAATAGATAATGGAATTCTTTACTTACGACCACATGACACCGCTACATCTTCAGAGTGGTCGCAGTCCGGTTTATTCCAACCCCTATGTGGGCAGTCAGCCAGGCTGGATTCACTTCCGGTACACTCTACTCTTGAGAACCATATCGACCCCTTTCCTTCTCCGAAATAAGCTGGACCTCTCACAACAGCGCCTTCACTGAAAACAATTGGTAAAATCAAAACAAAACATATATAAATATAGTATGAACCTACAATTGAGAGTTGTACAACGCAATACTGAGAGACACGGGACAGTGCAGTACATACTACAAGAACTGATCGTAAACGTTCAAAACTTATTTCATTGTAACAAGTACACACGTGTCCTTACGCTTGGACTGTAAAAGATGGTCGTAACCGTTCAGTAGGCATACTTACGGATTGAGTCCAAGTTGCCGACAAACAACTTGTGCGTTCTCGATCCTCCAGTTGGAAAATTCACACATGGTTCCCCATGTACCATTATATAAATACTCTACCCTTCCTTCTGTTGGTTTTATTCCATCAACCAGTCTTACATCCGGTGCCTTGGCTGTAAATCGAAAGTAGAAATACACCGATTGAGATACCAGAACCAAAGTTTCTGGAAGATTTCTGTAA
>NW_008709687.1:1608519-1729482 GCF_000327385.1 Lottia gigantea | reverse complement strand
CACGATCCCAGGCCGCGTACTCTCGAATTGGATTGTTCCCTATTGCGCCCTTGTAGCTACAGGCCTGATCGGTGCGCAGCTACCTTAAAATTATCACTTGTGCCAAATTTCTTTTATTCTTAGTTTCTTGCTTCATTACCATAGATCCGAGGCTCGAGTGGAGCAGGGTAGTGGAATAGAGCAGACCAAAACCAATAATTGGATGTATAACGTCAGTTGTTCAGGATATGAAAATAGACTCACAGACTGCCAGATACCAATACAATGGCAGGACGCTGGGATGTGTTCGAACCAAGCTCATATCGTCTGTCTGAGTAAGTTTTTCATGTTCGGAGCTGGTGTTTTGGGATGTAGGCGTCAGAGCCCTAAGTTACAAAATATTTACCAGTGTCTTGTGTCATGAAACCCTCGAAATATTTTGCAGGAAATATCTAGTTCTGTCTTGGCAAAGTTCCAGTATTGCTCTGGTGTCCGTTGCAAAAAATCAAAAATAGTTTTCACACTTTTAGACTGTAGAATGCGTTCTGGTGCATGTTTTCATTCCGTTGTGTTTGTGTTTTGTTTTGTACATTATACGCGCTATTCCAGGTGTCCCGAATGTAGTACGACTAGTTGGTGGAAACAGTTCTTATCAGGGACGATTGGAGTATTTCCATAATGGTGAATGGGGAACTATTTGTGGTGACATGTTTGGAAACACGGAAGCTTCCGTTGCCTGCAGACAGCTTGGTTTCACTACGTAATACATTTTGACATAATTATAGTTTGTGGACAATTATTGGTCAAGCACATGTGGCATTCCTAATGTGGTAACAGCCCTTATTGTTGTAGCAACATTTATTGTGGTAGCAACCCTTTTGTGGTAACAACCCTTTTGTGGTAAATGTGTTGAATTCGGTCACAACCCCTATTATGGTAACCACAATAAGGGTTGATACCACAATAGGGATTTAAGGTTTTTTTTGTCAATGGCAACAATCAACAATAAACACACATCGTAACTAGAACATGGTAAAATTCTCGGAATTCGGTGTCAATAGGCGCCTGTTTCTATAATTTCAGACAAGGTGCCCACTATGAATCAAATGCCTTCTTTGGCGAAGGAACCGGTCCGATATGGTTGGATGACCTACGCTGTAACGGTGAGGAGAAGTATCTTACTGATTGTCTTAATGCAGGATGGGGTGAACATAATTGTAGACATCAACATGATGTGTCTGTTATTTGTACAGGTAAGCAATACAGTCATTCATTTGATACGCATGTGAAAACCCTAAATTAATGTCACCCTTATCCGCAATATTAATGTGAACATGGCCTCGAACAAGATGGCCATTGTCTAAACAGAATGAAGCTTTCTCCATATTAAGTAATATATATACCGAAGAATCACTATTGGCTATGTGATCCCTGCGAACCTAGTTGCATAGTAACATCGGGTCATGCTCGTAACTACAGGTGGCAAGGAGGGGCAATGCTCACCCCAACCCCACTCCCGAAAAAATGGATTGCCCAACTCTGACAAAATTCTGACAGCCAACCAATTTTATTACTTCAACTAACGACCATAACCAATTGCCCCTCTGGATATATTACTAACCCCTCCGAACAATCAAGTCTGGCGTCGAGCGTGCTTCAAACTTTTGGTTTGTGGTCTGGAGGTCCTGGGGATCTATCATGAAATTGTCATATGATTTCTTTCAGAACCAAGTCCAGTAGCCAACGTGAGCATCTCAAAGGATCAAGATTCTAATTTCATCGAAGGCGAGAACGCCATTCTGACATGTACATCAACAGAAACTTATCCACAAGCTACTATAAGGTGGTATGTTAACGGCGAGGAAGTCAGTGGAACCACTACTACAGTGAATGATGGGATCTCGACGAGCATTCTCGAATTTCAGCCTTCTAGACTTCATCAAGATCCGCCACAGATGCCAGTGGTGTTTTGCTCAGCGTATAATGGTTTGGGCAACAGCGTCACTTCGTCCAAGAAGCTTACTCTTGATCTATTTTGTAAGGGAATTTTCAGTATAATACGCACGTACTAGTACTATAAGATGTTCGTGGACTTGTACGTGTTTTCTACACTGCAACCGAACTAACTTGCAGCTCACATCAAAAAGATGCCTGATTGAAAATTGGAATGGTGCAAATTGATGCTATTAGTGTCCATCATAAAAACTTTACAATCCTTCTAAGTGCCACACTTTTGACTCTCAACAGCTAATAAATACGGCGATATTAGATTGGTGATAATTTACCAGGTATATCATCTATTCCAGATGGCCCTGACTCAGTAATAATTACTCCGGAAGGAGAACAGTACGTCAAAGAAGGCGGCAAAAGTTCTACTATATCCTGTTCAGCCGCCTGTAAACCGACATGTATCATCAGCTGGCAAAGAGAAGACACCAAGGGAGATAATTTGATCTCATCCAGTAACGGCGTGCTACAGATGAGCAATGTCCATAGATCGGACACTGGGAAGTATTACTGTCGGGCTCTGAATAAATTCACCGGTAAAAATATAACAAACTTTGTGGATTTTAAAGTCATTTGTAAGTACATGCACCTTTTTACTTTTCAATTTCAATCATTTTTCATCATTGTCATTATTGTCAGAGTATAAGGATCGTCATTATCAGTATCGGCATCAGTTGTACCATCATCCATGGTCACCTTAATCAGAAGAATTGTCGCCCGTCATCATCATTATCCTCATAACTCTAAAACCTTGATAAATTGAATTAAATTTGTTCCCAATTTTTAGATGGTCCATCATCTGTTACATTCAACCCACCAACGGAAGAGAAAACAGAGGTTGTGTCCGGCCAAAATCTGGAGATAGCATGTCAATCCGACTGCTTTCCGGAATGTATGGTTCAGTGGTTTAAAGACACGATCAGCGACAAGACTAAACTCGTGGATGACAAGATCCTGAAGCTGACAGCCGTCAACAGAGACTCTACTGGAGATTATATTTGCCAAGTTAGACACACTTCTATAGACAATGCCATGGTGACTAAAAAGTTCAGTTTGTCTGTTCAATGTAAGTTTTATTATCTTGTTCTTTAAAGAAGGAGGGGAGCTTCATAATGATAATGATTCTGACTGAATCATATCTCCCAGTGTTCATGAATTTATGGGTTTTTGTTTATGTCAATTTTGTTTATGAAAAAATCTTTCAGTGTTAGCCTTATGTCGAATTGTTGATAATTGGAGTCTATTTCAATCAAGCCTTTGATCCGGCAGTTGACATATTTTCATCAGTGAGTTCGGTTATATGGTCACACGCCGGTGTCGGTTGCATGAGCAAAGATCTCGTCAGTTTGCATGATAATAACATGATAGTTCACTATGTTTCCTTAGATGCACCTGTACAAGATACAGCCACAGAAACCAAGAGTCAACTACCGATTAAAGAAGGTAAACCAGCAGAAATGAGTTTCAGGGTCTCTTCCAACCCACCTCCGACCTTTAAGTGGTATAAACTTCTAGCCGATGGGACGAAAGTAGAACTTAAGGACCCCAGAATTAAACAAAAAGATACATCGACATCCTCGACTTTAGAGATAAATGAAGTCCAAACCTCTGATTATGGACGATACGTTGTGTATGCTAAGAATGATCGAGGCACCTCTTCTATGGTTTACCATCTTCAGTCACCGTCATCTCCTACAGCCAATGTCGACGGAAGTAGCTCTGGTTCCCAGGATCTAGGTGTTGGTGCTGGAATTGGTATTGGCATCCTGATAGCAGCCATTGTGGTGGTTATGGTAATTATTATTCTATTTCTGGTCAAGAAAAAACGAGGTAGTAAGTAGTTTTGTTTTGTTTTAATCATCCAGGTCAAAAACAAGTGATCCTACTAAGCATGAAAACGTACTGGATCGCTAGATGTGCATAGTGGCAGCACCATTGGGGGTTATTAAATTGTAGATGAACCGAACGTCGTATTTTAATTCTGAAAAGCGATATGGAGAGTGGAAATTTAGTTTTGGCTTATAACGCAGATATCAACCAAAAAGTCAACCCAATATCCAAAACCAGGGGTCCTGTTCTGATGAACATTGTGTATTTGAAACATAAGATGAGCTCAATTCAATAAGATTAATTTATCCATTAAATATTTTAACAGGGTTAAATGGTTTTCCCAATGGTCTCCTTCATTCGGCGTACGCAATGACTGATAAATACTGAATCTACTGATGTCAACTCGCAGTCCCGTGAGAAATTGGATTGTATGCCAGCAAATACAGCACAGCACAGCCCTCGATTTCTATCGTATTTATTTTTTACATTCTTTTTGTCGAGAGTTCAAATTGGCTGTATTCGCTAGCGAACCAATCAAATTGCTGCATTCACAAACTTCTGTGAAAAAAAGTGGGTCAAAATGAAAAAGACGTAATGACCTTGACCTTTGTGAAGATGGTCTATATCGAACTCAATAAGTTTACAGAAAATGGTTGAATTATATCAACGTCAGAAGGTGTCAGTAGACCTACAATACCAAAGAAACGTTATTTTAGTCGATGATTTAAAACATATACTAAAAGTCAACTTTATCGATGGGCCAAACACGTAGGACGTAAAACTCCTTTCAATTATTTTTGGTTATTCACAGAATACCTCAGATAACTGTAACTGTATTCCTATTCCTATGTTAATACAGCATTTATATATTATGTTTTCCAAGCAATGTATATATTGAAATTAAAGCAATATGTCCTAGCTGTGAACCAAAGTTCTAAGTCATATATCAAAATGTTGGATTGTTGGATCGAAGTAGATTATAAATTTGCCTTACTGTCATTTGTCAGAGTAATTAAAATTAAACCAAACTTTCGATCCGTTTTTATTTTTATTAGCTTTTATTTTCAATATAGCTACTTCAGTTAGGGTCTAACGACGGCCTTCTTGAACGTTCGTCAAATTAACCTTTAGACCTAACTCGATGACGTCTGCTTTTCTACCATCTCCAGCGCTGGCATTTTATGACACGGTGTTAATCAAGTTAGGTCAAAAGATTAATTTGACGAACGTTCAAGAGGGCTGTCGTTAGATATATATTGAAAATAAAAAATAATAAAAAACATTACGAAAGTTTGATCTAATTGTATTAGACTGTGATATTTGTGCTTTTTTAGTAGGGTTTTAGTAGCGTTAGATTAATTCTCCGTCTTCCCACATTTGAAAATTATCAACGGGGAAGCCCGCCTGGGCTACTAGTTCATATTGTTTTTATGAACTTGTGTTATGGACCTGAGAACAAAAGTGTTATGTGATAAAGATTATTATTATATGTAAATTTCGGGATATTATTATGATAGATTTTGATAATTGCTCATTTGCATAATGCAATTATATAAATTATATGTTGTTTAGAATATGTATAATTTTTTACGTTTATATACTTGCTTTAGTTTAATTTTAAATTTTTTATATTTTCATATTTGGTTTTGTGATATTTCTTTTTCTTACACAAGATCTCGAGAGGCTCTGTAGCACAGTCGATTAAGCGTTGACGGTACATGACGCCATTTGCCTTGTTATATCGAACATATAGTTGTCGTGGTTTCTATTCGCGGTCGACGTGCAGTAAAAGGCTGCCGATCTCTTCATCTTTCCACATTATGGCAGTCGACCAAAGTACGGTTAATCCGGAAAGATCTATGGAATGCCAATACGTCAAACAAATGGTGGTCGTGGGTTCTAAAAATTGAGCTCTAAATCAGCTGGAAAAGCAAATATTTAGACAACCTATCAGTAGATTTGACACATAGTCTTATTGTGTAGAAAAGAACACGACGTTTGTTAAAATCATAATAATAGTTTTCATTAAGATAAATTATACAATCTTTAACAATATATCAATAACAAGAATACAGAACTATTCAAATATCTAATAGGCATCGATAAATCGTGGATCTAAGCAGGAGGCGTGTTTCTCCTCGTCCACCATCTTGATTTGCCAGCTTGGTACGTCATCACCATAAGATGGCGCCCAATAATAATGACGTCTGGGTCGTCGATCTACTTCACAAAGGTAGGTAACTCCATCGACAACGTACGGCTTTACATCAGTGTCTCTTTGATGTATTCGTCCGTGCTCTAATAAGTTTGCGAAGGCATTACATGCTGACTCTTCCAAGACGTTTCCCCAGATGTAAATATTACTCAGACGCATGTTCTGTTTGATGCTGTCTGCGATGGCGCACAATCCCTTTCCTTTGATGTTATTGTTATTAAGTACCAGACATTGCAAGTTCGTGTTGTACGTACCAAGTGCTTCAGCTATATGCATTGCACCGTCGTCTTCCAAACGATTGTATCCTAGGTCCAGATGCTGTAGGCCTGTATTGTTCTTTAAAACTTTGGCCAACTCCTTAGCACCATCTCGTGTGATTCGATTGGAACTAATATCTAAATGGGTCAGAGTAAGGTTGTTCATTAAACACTCGGACAGTCTGGTCATTCCAAAATCTCGCATGTCATACTTCCGTAGGTGTAGCTCCTTTAAGGTTATGTTCACTTTGAGAAGTTTTGAGAAATGGACGGTTGTCTCCTCCTGGTGAGTGAACAAAATAGGCCTATTTATATTGAGACTGGTTATACTTGTATTTTGGTACAGGATAGTGCACAATGCGATGATACACTCGATCGTCAAGTCGGTGTCTCCCAAATCTAATGCTTCAAGAGTTCCGTTAACTTGAAGAGCTTGAGCAAACGCCATGCCGCCCTTGTTACCAATCTTATTTCCGGTCATGCGTAAAGCCTGTAGTGTCTCATTTGATAACAGTCCTTTAGCGATGTGTTCAGCACCAACAGCACCAATATCGTTGAACATCAGGTTAATGTCTCTAATGGTGCAGCTTTCTTCGATGAGTTTTCCGATATGAACAGCCCCTTCGTCTGTGATTTGGTTGTATCTTAAATCAACGCTAGTAACAAAGAGATTATTGGACAAAGTTTTGTACAAAACCAAACAATCGTCATCACCAATCCTAGTCTCAGTCAGCAGACGATTATTTCCCGCCAAATAAAGATGCATAGTGTCCTTAGAATCTAAAACATTTTCTTCTTTTTCTCTTTCAAACATTTTTAATATGTACGGATGTGGCTTCTTATCCAATTCCGTGCAATCGCAGTCGTAGCGAAACGACGTTGCGTGTATGTCCGACATTTCTACTTGGTTTTTCTTTCACGTATTTTCCTGATTTCGCCGAGTCGAAATCGTGTTACTGAACACAATCCTCTTTTTATTCGTTGTAACGCCTCTTTAAACACAAGTAATGATAAGCAAATCCGAGTTCCCCTTGGTTTTTAACGTTAAAACGTTTACACACAAATTAAATAAGGAATGGCACAAGTGATCGCCCTCACTCACTCCAAAACTACTTAATGGAATACAAAATCTTCTCAACTCGGTTGAATATGTAGCTTAGGCCCAACAGTGTATAGTAAACCTATACAATACTTCAACAATGGCCGACTTATCTCGTTGTCAGGTACGCTATTAGCTAGTAACCGTCTCCATAACATAGACGAGATTAACATGACGTTTCAATGACAATGAAGATAATAGGATAATCGTTGACATCCAGTCTTCTTCTGTTATCGACACAGCTGTTCTCAAATTAGGGTAGGGTGATAGAGGCTAATAATAGAAAACATAAAATTTCGAATAACCAGACCGGCTTGACAATGATACATAACGTCATAAATAGCTGACAAAATTAAACATTTACTCAAGTGTAAACTACATTCCAACAAATATAAATGCTGTGAGAATTTACAAAAACGTGCGAATTTTCCATGTATTCGCATCAACGAAATTTGCAAATTCTGTTAAATTGTCGGTCATGTCGACATACAATTCGAATTGTGTAGTTAGCCCCCAGAAAAGGAAAATCACGGAACAAAGAAGTCTTTATTCGCACTTAAAATCAAAACGAAACAAAATCAACTCCGATAAAATCTTCCCCGAAGACAAAATAGAACAAGAGCGATAGGCTATATGACGATTAAGTCAGCCTATAAAAAAAAAAATATGAATTATCTGGATATGAATAATCCCCTTGAAGGCAATCTATTCATATAATTTCGTTTTGTTTAAAATAGTCAACTTAATGAGATTCGACTGGTAAGTATATTTTCTTGTGGATACTGATTTTGTAAAACGTTCCGAATCTATAATACGATCAAGTTGATATTTGATGAGAATAATATTCTTTACATTCTAATTAGATTTTTCGGGCCTTAATGTATATAACGGCCATTTGACCGCTCAAAACTTGGCTGTGGTTCTTGAAATTCAAGTATAAGATGGCGACGTCATTATCGCAAAAACCATTTAGCTTGAAAGGTATTTGCTACAGTGAAGATTACAGAAACTTCAGACATCTGATCGAAGGGTTTTGAAACACATGAAAAGGCAAGAAAATCTTTTTGAATGACAATAATTTCAGATCGCAGTATCGCACATTAACCATGAGATGGTTTCACAGTTTTCTGCTGGTAATTGGTCTTGTTTTACTGGTCTCAGGTATGATTGGCTTTATTTACCATCTATATAAAGAAGTAAAGATATCTTGATAATTATGTTTCGGGGTTATGAATTCCATGCTCATTTTAGTAATTTATCTTACTTTGCTCATATGCCTGAATTCCAGATTGGGAAAAATACTTCCCATTTCCAAAATTGATTTTCCTGATGAGGACTGTGTGTCTGTGAAACACGTTTCGGAAGTATTCTGATGCGCCTTAGTAAATTAGATTGTCGTTCTTTTCATCCATACATGGTATTTGTGGTTTTGAAAGTTACAACAACCCAAAGTTCCGGTAGCTTTCACCAAAAAATACCTTAAATTTGACAGTTTTTTTTCGATTCGAATAATGCATAAGTGATGAAGTCGCGCTATCTGAACGTTAAGACAAGTTAACGCATCGTTTTGTCTTTTCCAGTTCAACACTCAGATGGTACGGCTGTTGAAAGCGGAGCAGATTCACCAGATCCACAGACCAATCTTGGGTTATGTAGCTGTTGTAAGAATGAGGAGATATGGAAGAGTGTCGCATACATGAAAACCTTGATCACGTGGCTACGATCCAAAATGGCGGATGCTGGTAACGAAGCAGTGCACTATCAGAAATTGGAGTAAGTAGTTATTGTGCACATTGACTTCCTTGGAAACAAAGGAAATTCTTAGTCTTAAAGCGGCAGTCTGTCTAAATGTTACAGAATACATAAAATTTGATTTAAGGCTAATAGTGAAAATCGGACTGAAATACAACCAAATGAATTTTGTAAAATAAGGATTACTCCCTAATGCATCATCCATTTAGGTCCATGTATATACATGACAAACTGATTTTCTTCTTTTCATTTTATATTAACATGAAAACACAACTTTAACCCTTTGCCAGTGCCTGCTGTTGAACAGTGATTAGTTGTTTGTCAATAGTAATTGGCTTCTTTTCAACAACTTTAATCCCTCTAATGTAACAGGGCTCCGCCAGATTAGTGGGGGACAGCGGACTTGGCTCAGCCAGCTCCTACGGTAGTTGAGCTACTTCCTAACGAAGTTACTACAAAAAAAGAATTATAGAAACAATATTAATACAAATTTATATATTATTTTCCAATGGGAGAAAACAATATAATTTCTGTTTTTGTTTTGTTTCTGTCCTGTCACATACTACCCCTTTAAATGACGATGAGATTTTGGGTTCCTGTCACAAGGCGTAGATATCTTCTCGAAAATAGTCTTTTTCTTTCAGCTATCTGAAGAGTTTTGAGTATAAATTTTTGGTTTTTAAATCAAAATATGATCCCGAACCCGAACCGGAAATAGACTGGCCATGGTAGACGAAAATAAAATCAGAAATGTTTGTTGTCTTTTTTTTTACACTTTGAAAGAGTTATTTCCCTTTTGATACGCTTTGACAATTCTGTCTTTCCCTCGGCTTGCAATGCAAAGTGGGAAACAAATCGTACTAAAAAAGAGATATCCACGAAGAGATTTTTATCAAAATAATAGGGCAATCATTGAAAATGTGAAAGATCAGAAAATTTAATAGCTTTATCGACGTTTGTGTGCGTTGTTTCACTCTTTACGACTTTTGGGTCGGTAACGCTCTGGGGTCAAAACAAATCCCGCAGTGGTTAACGGCCAGAAAACACGCATCAGAGAGTAACTTATTTGAAATAAACGCGAATATTGGAGTGAAAACAAATACGTGACCCCCGCATCTGATCTGTAGACCACGTAACGAATAATTGCTCTCTGATTGGATATGTCAGTTTCGCCACCGCGACCATGAAAATATCGCATGCAAATTTTCGCGTGCTGTAATTGTTTTGACGCTCTGTCGCATCGCCGCAAATGAATGACCTCCAATTTATTCTCATTGATACCTTTAGACGTGGCGATTCCCGCGAAACTGCGTCAGGTGCGTTTTACCCTTGACCTAAAAATTTGGTAATATCATAACAGAAATGATAGTCATGACGACCAAAGGAAACTAGAAAAATGAGAGAAAATGTTTAATTTTGACGACTTACAAACGGCTTATGACATTACAGAGGTGAATGTCGGAAAGAGTTTCGGGCTATGGAATATGTAATATAATTATGATATTGACGGCTAGAGATATGGTATGATTTATTATCGATATAGAATAGAAGGAAACAACTCAGTGTTTAATATGTTCTTAACATAGAAAACTACTTAACTTGTTATTGCATAATTAAATAGGTGATATGTGTGAGCTTCGTGAAACCAGGTATTGTGACCAAATACTTTCTCCCGGGGGGCACTCGATTGGCGAGTTCTGTTCGTTCGAACTAACCCGATTTTCAATAAAACAATTCGGAACAGGGTTCAGAATGCGTTCCACTGGTGCCGAAAGCGTGAATTCAAAATGGTGGAGAAAAGATTAAAAGGGTAAATTTGAATGTTGACGTATTCGGATTCGTACTTACGATTGATGCCAATAATGGAACAAGCGGAAGCTGTTCAGAACTAAGCAATCGAGCGCTACCCCAGAACTTAGCAGTATTCTGAATTTAGTTAAAGTTTAAGGTAGTTCCTTCCTGTTTCATAAAAACTGTTAAGCGAATACTTTTCATTAAAAATTCAATTAAAATCGACTTATCCACAAACATTAATGTGTCAATTGCATCCACGGTTAAATGACATGTACTGAGCGGGTCGTGAAACTTCGACGTTGGCTACACGCAGTCTCTGGCACTTAGACTGTTTTCGAGAGTATACAGCTGTGCGCAGACTGGGCGATAGAGGCTGGGGTATTTGTTGCATAATGGTCAACATCCTTATTGATAAACCAATAGTCGAGAACTGTAAATATTCTGTAGAAACACCCCCAATTCTTGATCTGTAGTGGTGATGTTATGAGCCACCGATGGGACTTAGACGATGGATACAGGTGACCTTTGGTTAATATCCTAATTGCTCTGTCAATAGTTGTAATGGATATAGAACTGTAATGATGTAATGAGTGAGAACGACTCGAGTAATTACTGCTCACTGGCTGATCACAGCTAATCATTACTATTTAGGTAACTCGTAATCTTAGATTTAATATTACTAGAGCTCTATACAAATCATTAGAACAGTCGAAACTGTCCGTTTAGCACAGGACGAAATGTATCTCGAACATCATTTCTAGTAACTCTTAATTTTAGATCTAATATTACTATAGCCCTATACAAATCATTAGCACAATCAAAACTTTCGAGTTTTCGTGTACGAAATATATTTCGAACATCGTTACTAGTACATCATCTCAGATTTAATATTAGGCCGAAACCATCTGGGAACACATCACAAAATATATCTTGAACACCAAGCCAGTAAAGAATCCCAGAAATAATATTAAATCACTAGCACAGTTGAAACTTCCATGATGTAGACTTAGGCCATTCGACCTGACCCAATCCTTCATCCGGATCTACTGTTTCAATAGTTCGAGTCAGCCTGAAAAAGGTCTGTTACATAATATTGGCTTTTCTGATTTCCTCGCAATCTATCACTCCCGGTTGTGTTCACGGATGCGTTTGGGAGCTTGGTTAGATACCAGCCCTGTTCGTTCGTTTTTGTAAGTAAAGGTGGTGTTGTTGACCGCCTTCTGAAGGTCGCCCATCATCGTGTCGAACCAAATCATTCGTCAATATATCAAAACCCGTATTTGGATACGAATTGAACTGGCCTGTTAATGTCAAAATGTCAGAAACGTCAAAACATCAAGAAGTTTTCATATTCACTTATAAATTGAGTGGCATGTTTTGATGGAGCAGATTATTTCAACTTTAGGCATATTATAATCAAGATTAAATCGGATTATGTCCGAGTTCAAAATCAATATAGCAAAATGACTGATTGCCGCGATTGTAGGGAGGTTAATCGCTTCATAGTCTTTTCTCGGGAAGCCAATTATTTTAACATCGTTGATTGGTTTTTCACCTGTTTACGCATGTTGCTTGGAAACAAAATGGCGAACGACAACTCAGTTAAGCAGACGAACTTTACTACAGAAGAAGAGAGCAGTGGTTCGTTTTGAAACTTGACAACATGACACAGTAGATCAGGTGGATTTCACAGCGTTTCGGAATTTCGGATTTTAATTTAAACTGTGGATATAAAAATCAGTGTAAAATTATTTCGGTGTCCTTGTTTTTAAAATGAAATGGTCGGGCTTACTGAGTATTGTGTTTCTGTTTTACTTTGGCACTGAAGTTTCGGTAAGTTTTAATTTTTTGAAATATCGTATCATTTAAGATGATCTTGATGAAATACATAGTTTAATCTGGGCTCTTCCTATGGTGATAAAACATCTCCGTGCAGATCTGAGTTCTGTTCATAAATTTTAATTATTGTTGCTTGCACGTTCGTTTTGCCAGCTCTAACCCAAGTTGTTTTATTTGGTGTATTACATTAAAGACACAGATGGTTAACCTAAACGTAAAATTAAAAAAATCTCTAAACAATTACTGTTCGACCGCAATGTTTACAGAATCGTATTTTGTCAATCATTTTTATATGAAGTGAATTATTAACTCCAAAGTACTACTGATAGACTAAGATTGCTTCTGGGTTGATGAAAATTACAAACAATGAAAATATTATTATTTAAAAATAAGATTTTACAAAGGGGAAAGATTCAGTCCGAAATGTGGGTCATTTTCATAAGACATTCTGCGAGAGAAGTGTCTATTTCAGTTGTAAAAACCATTATGTTTTTATATTTTTTTATAGCAATGGTAGGATATTATCCACATACAATCTAGAATATGGATGATATACTATCAGTGCCAAAAGAACATGATGTTTCTATAGACCCGAAGATATTCTAGGACAAATGACATTCATTTCAATGACATTTAGTCCCTATTACAAGGTTTACCTGCTCGAGTGAAACACGGTAGAAATGTGTTATAATTCCGGACTTGTTTTAGAGTCGCGCAGACGAGTCGTCTTTTGGTTTAGTAAACGTGTCGACTAAAGATTGCTGACGAGTTAACAACGAGTTAACTTACTTTGTTGGCGAGTTAACTTACTTTGTTGACGAATTAACTTACTTTGTTGGCGAGTTAACTTACGTTGTGGACGAGTTAACTTACGTTGTGGACGAGGTAACTTACGTTGTAGACGAGTTAACTTACGTTGTAGACGAGTTAACTCAGTCGAAGAGTCGACTGAAGGTTGTAGACGAGTTTACTTACTTTGTTGACGGGTTAACTTACTTTGTAGACGAGTTTACTTACTTTGTAGACGAGTTGACCAAACACCGTTTAAGATATTCCTTCCAATTTCGTATTGTCGTCACTAAAAGTTGATCGATTTCTAATTTCCATCTAGCTCAGCATGTGTTTTGTTTATCATTCTATCGATTCCAGTTGGATTGAAGATTAAATCTAAAATTTTCATGAGTTTAGGTTACGTGTTTCTTTGAGGTGTTTTAAATGATGCTATTGATTTCTTTGACTACTTCAGTGAAATCAATTAATAAAAGTTACAAAAAAAAAACTAACAGAATATTCATCATGAATAACGATTTATTGAAATTGAACGAAGTATGCGAAAGAGAATATATCGTTAAGTCAAGCACATATTATTTTGAAATTTGTTTTTACAGTGGACAATTTTCAGTCAAAATTTGGTTATTCTCTGTCGGAATATGTATCAAATGTAAATTATACAAAACTTGATGATTGCTCTATTGCATTGAATGCTATTGGCCATCTCCACAGTGTCAAGAAAGGTAGCTATTGCAGTCATGGTATAAGTACGAACCAATTGTGAAGATGGCTATAGGCTGCCATTTTGGATTTCAATGATATGCGAACAACCAGGCAATGTGGTCCTTGAAACGTATACACCTTGTTTCCAATGGCCTCGGGATATTTGCAATGCGTTGAATCGGAATATAGATAGACTGAATGAATTATGTTTTTAAAGTCAAGGGAAAGGAAAGGCGTTATATTTCAGTTCGAAGTATTGTATCATTTGTATGGAATCACCGGCTCCATGATGTCATCTTCACAGTTTCAATCTATTACGAACCTCTTCTTATACCTTGACTGCAATAAAATCCGTATAAGCAAGGCAATTCTGTCCCACAGAAAGTCGGGAGTATATGTAGTATAGTAGTGGATTCCTCCAAAGAGAAGTACCACCAGGTGTCTCGCAAAGAGTAAGCATGGTCTGCTTGGCGAGCCACTTTTCTTATATCACGGCATTCAGCGGTTTGGTTTAAATGTACGCTAACGAATACAGCCAATCAAAGCCCTCGACAGAAAGTCTGTGATCACAAAGCCATAATGTTTACATCCTTTCTGTCGAGATCTCTGATTGGCTATATTCCCGCTGCATTCTGTGATACTGTAAGAATAGTGGCTATTGCAGTCAAGGTATAAATACGATAAATTGTATTGTAATAAAAAGATCGCGGTTAAAAATCACAGAATTTGCCGTTTGTACCCAAGAAATCACGAAGGTTTGTACGAGCCCAATTTGTTCAACGTATTGCAAAACGAAATCATGTAATCCGCTAAAATCCGAAATTTGACATAACTCATTTGGAGGGGTTATGATCGTTAATGATGACGAGTGTATTAACAATGTTCTAGTCACATTCCATGCTATTGTTGTCAATATGAAATCCTACTCGTTCCGCCTGATTAATTCTATAATGAATTAATATAAGCTCGGGTATTGTTTATAATCCCTGTACCTATATTATAGGCACATAATACCCTAGCATTGTAAGTCCCATATTGATATACTCCAGGCCAATATTACCTTGAAATAATGAGGTTTGTGACAAATACAATATACACATGGCAATTCAAATAAAATTACTATCGAAATTGTACACAAACAGTGTGCCAATCGGAAGTTCTGAGATGTAAGTTACAAATATATAAAATATTGTACACATTACAATTCAAATAAACGAAATATCATCCCTAAACACTGTTCTAAACTTGTACACAAACAGCATGCAAATCGGGGCTTCTGAAAGGTGATATGCTATACTCTATTTGTGATAAATAAAATATAGTAAGGATTCTCATCAAATACAACCAAATTGTGAACAAACAGCATGCAAACCGACTTTCTAATGAGTGATATGGGCTTTAATTCTTAGATTTTCAAACGTCGGTTCATATGTTCCCTTTATCAATGGTATTAACTAACCATTGGGCGCTAAATGTTTCGCTTATAAAGATTTCACAATTTGCCCGCAATAAAACAATGGATACGACCATTCCTGCCATTTCCACAGGCTCAATACAAAACTACCAACCGTAAAATTTGAATCTTGGAAACAAACAATAGAAACATTGTCTGTTCGGCATCAGCTGATTTCATCAACAAATCATTATATTTTAATCAACTGATTGAAAATTATGGTTGAATGACTACCTCGGTTCCCTGGGAAGTTTTCACCCCCTGGGGTGTGAGACTAGAGTGTCAGGGGTGTGGCCAACTGGTGTAGGAGAAGAATTTATATTGAGTTGAGAGAGCACATCATCACATGCTGGAAATGTGGATGAAACAAATTTTTGGGGGTGTGAATGGTCCAGGTGATTGCTAAAGGGTTGTGAAGGCTGAAAAAGGTTGGAAACCACAATTTCCCTCATTGCATACTACGTAGCTTCCTCACTGGTTCAGGCAGGTTAAAACATAATGGTGACTTAGTTAACGATAGAGTAGTAGGACGTGAAACTCCCTTTTTCTGCATTAGAGTTTCCAATAACCAGTCAGTGCCCGATAATAATTAGATATTGGACTACGGGCGTGGCACTAGGCATGGTATGCCTATTCTTCTAGACACGATACCACTTTTCATTATGAAATACTTACTTATGATTGATATACTTCCTCATTTCATTAGCTGCTACCAATGTTACGCCAAAAAGTTTGTTACGGGTGTCGGGTTTCGTTTTGCGGTTCGGATCGCGACTACTTGGTTTATTTACAGTAAAATATTAAACTCCATTTCAATTTATGAGCCAAAATATATGCAGTTTATTAGGATGACAATTTCATTCAGCACCTTGTCATGATTATATCGTTAACTAGAGCAGAATGTAAATCTCCATTTCATTACAGTTTCAAATAAACATCGTGAAAATCCATTTATCCAGTAATCTATGATGGTAACAACATCGTAAGCGAAAATATAATACAAATACTAGTTTATCAATATTATCATTAGTAACTGTATTACTTAGCTTTATTATTATAATAAATATTAGCCAACTTGACCAGTTTAGTTCTATGGGTTAAAGCCCGTTCACACCATCGTCTTTTTTGATGAATATTTTTCGGAGCGTTAGATGAAATTCAGCAACTGTGGACAGATTAAATCTTGGGCGTTGTTGAAATATTTTTGTTCCGTGATCATTTGCCAACATAATTCTACCAGTGTACAAAGTTCCCGAACAACGTAGGATTGTGTGCATCGGGCTTAAGCTCTTCCGTGTCCATTGTCTTTATAGAGTCAAAGACTTTCGTTGTGCCAGAAATAGAGAAAACACTTCAGAATCTTTGACGAGGTATTGAAGAGACCAGATCAGACAATGGAAAGCTTTGTTGGAACTAAGATGAAAACTGTCATAGACTGTCATTTTGTAAAGAGTTGAAAAAACTCTCTGACTGGGTCTTGACGATACCAAAGGCCCATCGACAGATGGAAATCAAACATGGTAGCCTAAGGTCAAGATCAATTAACCTCTAACGCATTATCTTTCTTTAGAGTCTTAGACATAAAGTGACAACAATCCTAATTTGGTTCTAAATTGGTAGTTTGATATAAAGAAAGAACTTTTACAAGGATAACAACTTAGGTTCACAAGAATACTGTTCCTTGGCCAAGACTCATGGTATTGATCTTTCCAGGATTAACCGTACCCAGTTACAACTTGAATAATCGGGGATATCAATCATTCAAATCCAAAATAGATAAAATCCTGAACACTCGGTTAAAATCTGTACCAAATGAACTAGAAGAATAAAACAAGTCTCTGTTAATAAATGTTTTTTTTTTCATATCAACGCATTGTTTTATTGTAATCTTCTACATCTAATAAACTATAATCAACTTATTGAGAGAAACATTAAAGATCAATGAAGTTATTTGAAACGCTCGTCTACTCTCTGTTTATCATTGTACTTTTCTTATTTCAATAACGTATTGAAAGACCGAGAATGATTCGGATACCTCGTTCTTAGAATAAAGTTTCTGGTCGACCAAATCAAGATTTTACGGGAAAGCTACTTTCAGTACCCAACCATCCCTCAGATTAAAGTCGTCCCTCTCTTGACTTGACTTTACATCTTTCTGGGGTTCATCCATTATATCTTGCCGTTTCGAATGGTTTTATCGATGTTTGCTTTCCAGCTGGTACAAACCTCTTGGCATTGATTTTTCCAGGATTAACCGTACCCATGTATATCTGGGTCGAGTGTAGATGACTTATTCAAGGTCATCGGACTTTCACACGCCGGTCGCAAATGGCGGCATGTAAAGAACCAACGCTCTGTGTTACGACGACTGTGCCATAGAACCACCATCAGTCCTCCAGGAATCAATGTACAATAATTCTTGGATAGTGGGATTGATATTAATATGAATATAACCATGTTTTTATTGTAAATATTGACAGAGTTACACAATAAACCTTTCAATCGTTTTCCTATTATCAACTATTACAGCGTTGTCTGAGTAAGATGCCTTAACTTTCGATTTTTATTGTAATGTTAGGATAGGTCTCACTTTTACCTCGTTGTCGATGAAAGAGGATTATACTAGGTAATTTTATTTTATATTCCTGGTTTTGGTTGGACACTGTAATTTGTTGAAACGTTGTGTAAAAAATCTCAAAAGTAGTATTGCTTATACCATATAAATACATAACATAACGATGTAAATTGTCGCGTTTTATACAAAAATGCTTATAAATACTATTACGTATACCATATAAAATGCTGATGACATTGTAAAATGTTGAAACGTTGTATACGATAGGCTCAGTAGTACTATGACATATTCCATATGAATATATATAACGACGATGTAAATTGTTGAAACATTGTACAATGAAGCTCAAAAGAAGATTTATTATACAACATAAACCGATGAAAATGTAAATTGCTGAAACGTTGTGTACGACTAAACCAACGATTATATAGCCATAAAGTTATTTCTTTCATGTTTTCAATCATAGTTGAAATGTTACAATACACTCAGGAGTAGTATACCATAAAATTACATTATTTAATATCATTTAATTACTTGTTACGTTATTGACTGTGAGCGGCAATCGATGACAGGTTCAATATAAACTGGTTAAAGAACATAACATAGAATTACATTTTAACTAATGTTTTTATTAGTCAATATTATCGATTAGAAATCGATATTTATATCAATCAGATAATTTCATTATAAGATTAGTGTACTATATAGTGAATTTCTGTTATTGTATTGTTTTATAATTTGAATATACTTAGGAAACTCATACTAGTTGCAAAGTGTCAATATATGACCTAATTTATATAGAATCTTTGTATTTCCTGCTATCGTGACAGTAGTGATCTAAATAAAGAATTGCCTCTTAATCAAGGTGTGAATATTTTATAGAATTTTTGTCGAGAGATATAATTTTCATTAACGTAACAAACAAGTCTACTATTTCTTTAAATGTTCGTCCATTAAACTGCACCGTATTCAAATGAAATAAGGAAGATGACGGGGCCTTATTTATTGTCAAGCTTGCGTTTGTTTTTCAATGTTAAAATGACAGATACACCAGTCAAAGTACTTCAGTAACAGAGTCCAGTGAAGGAAAGTCATCGAGTGTCTCTTCACTACCGAAATATTTGATTTCTGCAAATCCACTCTACACTGAAGTCTGATGGCATGTTTCAATGAAGTGAGAGAAGACAATATAAGTTATAAATAATTACTAGTAATAAACATGACATTGTTAGACATGATTTGTCTCAGCTACTTTCTTTATTCCACTTCATTGCTTTTCCTTTCTTCTATCGTTTAGACAAATGATGGAAACATTCCTTCTGGACCTTTACTAACAGTTCCAACTATTCAGATCAATATGGCAGTACAAGATTTTTAAGAATTACAAGGACCTTGCCTGGTAGTGAACTCAAAATTGAGTTGAAAATCGTTTGTCAGATGGAGATGTTCTATGGAATGCAACACTTGAGCACCTATCGGCAACTGCGATTTTGCTGGCCGACTGCATCTAGAAATGGATTAGATATACTAATAACAGTCGTTTAAAATTCAAATGCTATCAAATTCCACCTGAGCCTCCACCCTTGTTGTTTTTTTACTGGACGAAAAAATACAGGAGTTATTCTTGAAGCGATATAAAAACACTTATCTATTGAATAATTATACCTTTCTTGTATTTTTCAGATTTGTCAAGATTTAACGTTAAAATGTCCACAAGGTAAGCATAAAGGCATTGTATCCACTGTCTAGCAAACTGTCTTGGTGATGGTTTTTGTACCCGGAACACATGGCCCGTAGTTACCCCAAGTTCTATGGAAGAAAGAAATTTTCAAGGGGGGAGGAGCTTGACATATCCACATTACCAATTTTGCTATCTAAGCATCTCTGAGATGAAGGGAAAATACATAAGCTTTAATCATGTTCATAAACAGAATATTTCTCAGCTCCCAACACCCAAGCTACGGACCTGGGAACATGAATCAAGTCAGGAATACATATTATGTATCTATTTCAGGTTGGACAGAAATATTATCCACTTGTTATCTTCCTGTTACCGATCTTCATACAACATGGCGGCATGCTTACACTTACTGTCAAAGGTGAGATATTAGATCCTTGGTTCCAGACTTAATGGAGAATCGCTACTCCTTTCATACATCTTCATACCCATTGGTCCCCTTCTGAATACAAAATAAACAACAAATGTTGATACATCCTCTGATTGTTGCCAAATGGTACATTTAAAAATTGCAGTGGTTGAGGTATTTGTACCCAAAAGTTGAAAGCCAAAGTCCTATCTTAGCCTATTATTTATAAGCTTTAAAGCATCCCTTCCTCTACCATGATTTGGCATTTCCGGAATGAAAATAATGTTCAGTTTGAAATTAAAACATGGACAAGCTTTGAAAGGGTTGTGGTTTTCGAAACATTTTACAGACTCATTTACTGAGATGTCCCACATTTGTTACTAAGATGATCATCAGATCCTTGGTTTCATGAAAGTAACCAAATACTGTTTTACTTTGTTAGATTTGGAGGAAAGTTAGCTGAACCTGCTGGTGAAGATCAAACCAAACAAGTCAGTCGGCTAATAACTAATACCACCACATCACATTGGATAGGTAAGTCATTGGTTTCGAGATTTAGTTAGATAGAATGGTTCAGTAAGAATTGTCAGTAAAATACTAAACTCCTTCCGTATATTTGCGTATATAATGCGCATGTATTATGTATAATGCACACTCCCTCCCTCCAGTAAATCGGGCAAACTCACTGCGTATTCAACAATATTTAAACTTTGATGTGAATACTTATTCTGCTGAGACTGTTCTCAATATATGAACAAGTTGGACATGCTTTTTTCCTATGACAATATCGATTTTCATTCTCTTTCAATTTGTTGGTCACAGGCTTCACTCAGAATGGTATCCCAGACAATGCCCCCGAGCAAGGATTTTGGAGTGATGATAAACCCACCACAGTAGATGCTGGTTGGTGGGACAACTTCCAGCCGGATAGACGAGGTGGTGACTGTACAGTACTCCGATATACTACAGAATGGAAATGGTACATGACGCAGTGTCTTGAGTTACGGCCCTTTATTTGTGAAACCACTTCTTGTCCAACAGGTAAATAGTTTTTGAATCTACTACGATTTGCTTCACTGCGGCAATTATGCTGTGGAGGCTATAGCGCATAGAGACGCTTGTACGCTAACCTGTGGGTCTAGATCACGACATAGATCGTAAAATCAGGAAAAGGCTAGTTGTCCTACCAAATTGTCCTGTTGGCTTTTCCCATGTTCACTAGCCTAATCAGGCGCTGAAAAGTAGGACGTAAAACTTCATTTCATGTTCTCATAAATCATGAAATTACCACTGGGAAACCTGTTTCTCCTGTATTTCAGATACATTTCGATGTTTAGAGGGAGAATGTTTAAATACAGATATAGTTTGTGACGGTAAAGCTGATTGTCTGGAGGGCTGGGATGAGATCAACTGTGGTAGGTTTTCAAAACTGAGTCTATAACTTGTTCATTTTCTAACAAGTTATTTTCTCTGCAGTTAACTATAAGTGTCTAAGCGTGGATGCTTTGACGTTTCCTAACCAGTGCTTAGTGAACATATCACTTTAAAACTGAGTATCGTACTTCTGGTTTGCTTGTAATGATCAGAAGGTAAATCAATTATATCAAATTGCATTGTGTTCCTGTAAGAATAAACCACAAAATGATTGAAAGAATGGAGGATCTTACTGGATCTTATATTTGATAGTGAAAAATCACTGAATTGTCTTATATTTTTAGCTTCAGATTGTAATCAATATTTACAAAGTAGTGAAGGGCAGATAACTCATCCTCCTAATCAATTATCAACCTATTCACCACGCACCACGTGTCAATGGACTATACATGGAACAGAAGGACACAATTTAGTATTAGATGTAAGTATATTGTATTGTGGGTTGAAAATTTAAGAATTACAGTATATTCGGTTACTCTGATTATAACCGGAAGTCAATTATCCGCGCTACATACACAACTATCACGTATGTAATAATAAAGGCTATTGAAACAACAAGTACGTCAATATAACAAAAGTATATGTAAGATTTGTGACAGGATATTACAGAACTAAGACAAAAAGATACTAAAACAGTATCATATTCTGTATTGACTCCAAGACGTTGCGCAGTTGGTGCTCACATGCCAAGGACCACAAACCAAAATTTTGATGTTTTTTTTGATTCATTTTCTTAACTGTCTGTTCTGTCTTTTCCATCAGTGACATTCGACTTTGGTATTCGTTAATTGTACTTTTGGATCATTTCAGATATCCGAGTTGGATCTAGAAGACGGTATAGATTATCTAGAAATCTGGACTAGTGGATTAACCATATCAACATCTCGATTACATTCTAGATTAACAGGCACAAATCTCCAAAATCTACAATCTATTTATAGTTCAAACAATTGTGCTATCATACGATTGGTCACCGATCCATCCAATCAATTTGCAGGATTTACTTTGGATTGGGAATCTGGTAAGAATAATTTGTAATTCATTTAAACTCAAGCATTGTACAGTTAACAGAATGTTTATTATTGTTGCAATTTCAAAATTAAGATATCCATGCCTTTTAGACATCAGTAATCCTTTTAGAGAATCCACATAGCTAATAATGTCATGAGTACCTATTTTATTGTCGTTCTGCCAAACATAAAGAACCATTAGAAACCTGTGGATTTAGACACTGTAGAAATCAAGTGAATATCAGTACATCTGCACAGTGGAAACATGCTCTAATGAAACGTGTTCTATCTGGGTTAGAGTGGGCAAAATCCTGCGCACTATACACACAAATCTACGGTATTGAAATACGGTATGTGCTCATCGTATCTTGGCTTCTATTCTCGACTTTTATTTTCAGTCTCCGACCTAGTGTCTGGCGATACTGTTTTACAAGCTACTGGAGTCTATCAGCAACTCTCCTCACCTCTCTACCCCAATATTTACCTGGATAATCTATATACAGCCTGGTTGATCAAAGCTACTGGTTCTAATATCATCACCATTGAGGTTTGTTATACTTTCTGGAATGTTTCAAACCCTCTGCCACACATTAAACTGTGCAAATATGTTTAAGTATAAGAACAAAATCACCAAAGTTGCTTGAAATGTGCTCTTGGCATTTTATATACCAAATAAACAAGGTTCTGTATAAGGACTTGCATAAATCTCTAGAACTGGCTTGGTAGGTCGTCAACTTATACCTTAATGATCGGTGCCGTGAACGTAAATCCTGGTGGTCGCAGTCAAAATGGACTTTCTTTACATATGTTGCAGATAACGGATCTAGACATTTCGAGTAATGGTAAAGTGACGATATTTGATGGTGATAGTCCTGGTTCTCCAGTATTAAAAGTATTGACTCACGGAATTCAAGACTCGGTGATCTTGTCTACCAGTTCAGCAGTCCATATTCTGTATGAGAGTGGAACATCAGATCCGGTTTTTAGGAAAGGTTTCCAGTTAAAATATAAAGAAGGTCGGTTGATTTTGCATCGTTGCAAGGCATAAAGTGGCGACGCCATCCTCCTTAGACTGACTTTTTGGGGGATAACTTTAGAGGTTAAGGTTCAAACAAACGATTTTTCTAGAATGTTCCTTCAATGGAACCGCTACTTAAGGCATGTCGTGATTATCCAACACAGGGTGTCATTTTCCAACCCGGTTTCTCTTGTCTTGGACAAATTTCGCTTATTTGCACATTATATGGAATTCCCTGTTATCACGAGCTCAAACTAGAGCAGGGATTTGGTCATTTGCTATCGAATGAAGGCATTGCCATCTTCTGGAAAGGACATGTTAAATTCAAGCAATTAATCTGAACCGATGAAGAAAAACACCTCACCTTATGTCGTTTGTTTTCAGGCTGTAATTTTGTACTAGCGGCAGCTCAAGGGGAGATAAGTTCACCAGGGTATAGTCGAGGGAAATACCCCAATATTCTAGACTGTACGTGGTTAATTTCGTCTCAGTCCGGTACCCCACTGACTCTTCAGTTTAATTCTATATTTAGTATAGAACAGGATAAAGACTTCCTGAAGGTAAGCACCAAATTAAGCAAGTAAGTCTTATAGACAATGTTCTTTGTTTTTGACCGCTTTCTAGAACACCTGCTGCCTCTCTGGGGTAAGGTATATCACTTCCAACTAGGTATGGCATTTATTGAACGCGTATGCGAGTACACTGAACTAAAAATTCTCATCGTTGATTACAGGTATTTCGAAGTTCTTCTGAAAACGACCCAGCCCACTCTGGGGAAGGTTTTACAGGAGTTACTGTCCCTGCTTTGATCGTATCAGGAAGCGGTAGTTTGTTGATCAAGTTCACCACGAGTGCTTTAGGTCAAGCTAAAGGATTCATGGCCACATTTTCTGCTGGTAAGTAAAAGCTGTGCAACTCTTTGGAGGCGTCATAGGCTCTTGTCTCTTATGGATGCGTCTGAAAGGGCTCTCTACTGATCGACTGATGCCTTTTAATTGCCACTGTTGCGTTTAATATAACCGCTCGATTTGGTCATGATTTACCAATGTTACGGCTAATATGATCGTCTATTCTCCATCCCAATCGGGGAGTCCACATAGCGAATATCGTTTTGATTTTTTGAACAGTATCTTCATCGACGACATTGATAATATCTTGATACTTTCAGGGTGCAAAGGCTTACAGAGCCCATATGTACATGCGTTCCCGCACCATGCCACCTATCATCTGAATGAAGTACTAAATGTAACCTGTACTAAAAACCATATCTTCTCTAATGTTGCCTATCTGGGTTTGACCAGTGTCCTGCTGACATGTACTGCTGGTGGAAATTTTGATAAGGAAATACCCATCTGTTCTAGTAAGTATACCATCAACTTGTTTTCCCTCATTGCACATTGGGCTACATTGGTCACATCATAACCCATGTGTCTATTGTTCACTTCCGGCATGGTACCTTCAAGTTCCCTGCTTAATATTGCTCGAAGGAGCTGATACGGAAAAATCATTATTGTGGGACAATAAATCAAGAACATGTTGGGAAACAATGGGCTAAAATGCCGTTGTTCTGGCAAAATGCGCCGCATCCAACACTATATGGCATTGCCCATCTCCAGAAAACCAAACTAAGCAAGAAAATAAGATGTAAAACTCTATTTCATTTTAAGCGCAATTTCAATCCTTTTATTTATTGTAGAAACACTATGTGGACCAGCACCAGAAATACGTAATGGTTACATCAGATCCAGTAATGGAGTATATTCCGGCTCGACTGTTACCTATTCTTGTAACTTTGGGTACAATCTGACATCTAGTAGCACCATAACGTGTCAGAACTCTGGCCAATGGCCCATACCCTCTACTTGTCACGGTATGTTTTTTCGTCTTTCATAAAAGAATATACAGTCATCTAGTCTTCAAGAATTTGCTGGTGCTTGCAAAATGTCAGTTAACTAACTATGCCACTCACCATTTTGAAGTCGATTTATGCCAACATAGTATTTCTTTTTCTTCTTCATCGTATTTGTGTTATTCACTCAAGGTTAGGAGTACGTCGTATTATATTCGCAATTATACGCTATACAGTTATATGAGAAATATTATACATCTTGTGGATATAGACTTTGTGGATTATGATTAGATAAAGGTATGTCAGTTTACCTTGTGATTGTAATACTAAACTATTCATTGATGATTTTTTCAGCCGAATCCTGTCCCCCAGTACCTGATATATCAAATGGTAATAAAGCTGTTATCTATGGAGACGGGGTCAGCCAAGGGTCTGTGGTTAAATATACCTGTCAATCAACCTTCCAGATAGTTGGAGTCAACACTCGTACTTGCCAGAATGGAAAATGGTCAGCCGTTGCGCCTACTTGTCAACGTAAGCTCTTTTTCCACCAATCTACCTAAAACTTCGATTCCAAAATTCCACACTTAAGAATGACATGGAAAAATGTCAAGATGTTTTGATGGGGCATACATATATTCCCTGACTATTGGAAAAAAAATAGACTGATGCAACAGTTTCCTCATTGCACACTGCATGGTGATGCCACTTTTCATTAACCCGATTCAGCGTAAAAGAGACGTAAAACTCAATTTAAATTCAATTTTCAGGAATTCCATGCGGCTATACTAAAATAGAGAACGGGGTTATATCCGTGTTGACTCAGCCCTATCAAGGAGAACAAGTAACGTTAAGATGTAATACAGGATATCATATATCCAGTGGTAGTGATACATTCCCTTGTGGTGAAATACCCCCGCTCTGTGTCAGTAAGTATACTTGGTTATTCTGAGCCAAATCCAAATAAATTACTACAAGAGTTGTCAAGTTTTCTGTTCTGTCGGACAAAACAAGACTTCGGTGCATGTTTCTGAAAACCGCTCATCATCAGGACAGATTTATTTCGAAGAAAGCTACAGACATTCAACTATATCGACGGTCTTTTAAACCCAAATAAAACTGCGTCATCCCTGAACGAATCACCAAGATGTGTCTTGTTTTACAGATATCAATGAGTGTACATCAAGGACAGATAACTGTGTTAAATCACAGTGTAAAGATACAGATGGTAGTTTTGAATGTGTTTGTAATCCTGGTTATTATAAACCTTACAACGGGGCTAATACCTGTCAAGGTAAGCTCTGACAAATCGTTGTTACGGTTGAAGGCGATATACTACATAGCGTCACCTATTTATAAATAGAAAAGTAGGGTGCAAAACTTTTCATGTTCAATTGCACTGCATTTGCATACTGAGACATTTGCATACTGAGACATAACTGAACAAGAAAGAATGGTGTTCTGGTAAAATTTCCCCTACTGCACAATGTAATGCGTTGACAGTTTCTTTTTCCTCGATAAGGAGCAGAATGGAGAACATTTCTTCAAGCAAAACGAAATATAATGTGTAAAACTCTATTTCATTTTTTATTAATGTATAAACATGTGAGATGTTAATTATGCCCCTTGCTCTCTGTCATTGTTCCTGAATAATTTCCCTCATGATACACTGCATGGTATTGCCTCGTCTATATAAGACCAAATCGAGAGTAATAACTATTTTTCAAGTCCAATGAGTATGTTTAATGTTAAATTCAAAGTTTCCATTATTGTACACTGCATGTAGCGAGGAAAGTAGGGTGTAAAACTTCATTTATTTTGTTTAGATATAAACGAGTGTAATGTTAACAATGGTGGATGTGGCCAAATCTGTAACAATGTCGACGGTTCCTATACATGTAGCTGCTATGATAACAATGTTCTCTTTACCACCAATGGACAGAATGGGTATTTCGTCAGGTCTGGAGAAACTGGTACAGATTCCTGGAACTCTATGAGATTCCAACATACTTGTATTCGTAAGTATTGATCTTTAAATACTTTATGTATATATCCTTATAAACCCAATCAGGTGCAAAAAAGTAGGACGTTAAATTCCATTCATTTCATTTAAATGATTATGCTGGGAATTGGGATTGAAATTTGAAAAAGAGTATAGTTTAATGCCGCTGTTCTGTCAAAATTTTCCTAAATGCAAACTGCATGGTGTTGTCCATCTTCATTCGCCCAATCAGGTTTTCAAAAGTAGGACGAAAAAATCCAATAATTTAATTTCATTGTTTGAGAATTGGGAAAAGGATTTGTTAACTTCATTTTAATGCATAATGACTTTGCAATGTTGATTTTGTTTCATATTTTCAGCTGTGGAATGCCCTGTACCACCACGAAATATTGGTAACGGGAGATCAACAGTATCCAAACTACATTATCAAATTGGGGATCAGGTATCGTTTGTATGTAATATTGGTTATGTACCACAAGGCACTACAACCATCACCTGTCAATCAAATGGTAGTTGGGATTTCACACCACCACTGTGTTTAGGTAAATATCTTGGGAGTATTTTTCATTTGGTATTTTCTCGGGAACATTCTTGATTGCTCAAGTTGGTACCATCAAGAGCGAGCAGTAAAACGGGATGTTAAACTCCATTTCATTTAGATTGCCAATTCTTATTTTATGCGTCTTTTTCCAGATGCAACCTGTCCATATCCGGAAGTACCCAACAGTCCTAATGCAGTGAGTGTAACGCCGACCAACTCCATTCGTTACCTGGATGTCTTCACCCTAACCTGTCCTCTACCAACACAGTCTTCACAAGTCAGACCTTGCATTTACGACCAGGCTAATAGAGACTACAGAATTATGTCTGGTAGTCTTGAATGTCCAGGTAAAAGCATTAATCAATTTGGAAAATCAATTATTGACTTCGAATTTGGGAATAATGCATACATGCTAATGGATATACCAAAAAACATTATTAGATATGTTAACTCCCCGAAAGTGATGTCGAGTTGACAACCTAGTCACAGAATTACATCAGGCGTTCCTGTCAAGCAGACGAATTCGTATTTACTTGTGTTTTTGAAAATGCTACTTCATCCGAAGATGCCACCGACGTAGAATGACAAACCCGTTTGTTTTCGTATGCCTCATATATCCCTTTCTTTTCTCAGAGACAGACTGTGGCCGACCAGAACGTATTCCAGGATCTGATCCTTACTCCAATTCCTGTACAACATATGGCTGTTCCTTCAACTTCCGGTGCCGCACTCCTTGGTTCCAGGTGGCTGGTAGTAGCAGTAAGGGTAACACTGTAACTTGTGGAAGTGATGGTCATTGGGATTTTGGTGATCTTCGATGTCCTGGTGAGTATGCTGTGAATGAGAATTTTTTGGAAGGCAAATGGTCATTAATCAAAAAGACTTTGCTCTTTTCTATGACAAGCTTTTAATGTCGTTTCTGATTTAGAAAGAAACAATATCTCTTTACAAGGATAACTCAGGTTCACAGGATCCTATCAGTATCTACCAGATGGTCCTTGGCCAAACCTCTTGACATTGATCTTTCACGGATTATCCTTACTTAATTACTCTGAATGCGTTTTTTCAAAGTGTATCTTCATTGAATGGTGAATTTCTTCACAGGGCCAACTTGTACGGACCCTGGTACCCCAGCTGGTGGAAAACAGATCTATACAACTTACGAGGAGTACAGTCTAGTGTACTACAAATGTAATGAGAACAACCAGAAACCAGGATTCGAACCCTCGGCACAATATCCTTTAAAGTGTATCTGGAATTCGAATAGAAATGAATTAATGTGGAATGACACGACTCCTACATGTGTTGGTAAGTTGATCCCTTTTTTGCGGAACCTTACTGGCAACGGAAGTTTAATAATATGTTATCTCAGCTTACAAATCTGTCCAATCCTTGCCAACCATCATTAGCCAATTGAGGTATAGAAACCAGAAAAATCCTTTTCATTCGTCCAAATGTCACCTATGGCAGATATATCATTGTAAATACTCTCGCCAGTATTTTAATGGCATAATCCATAGAAGTAGATAAATACCAGAGTTTATAAACGATAGAACTACAATCCCCTTCCCCGATCTTCCATACCTATGTCAAATGGGGCCACCTTTGGTTACTCGCTGTCCTGGCAAAATTTCCCTCATTGCATCCTACATGGCGTTGCCCGTCTTCTTTAGTCCACATGGTGCAAAAAAGTAGGACGTGAAACTCCATTCATCTCATTTGGTTACTCGCGGTTTACCACCAGGCCCGTATAGTCAGACTTGATTGATCTCGAGGAGCAAGTAATACATCCAGACGGGCAATGGTATATGATGTTTAGTTGCAGAAATGGTCGGTTGTCAGAATTTGTTCAGGGGGTCAATTCCCTTACCACGGAAGTTCCAACATAGCGCATTGTCAATCATGTGTATCAATAGAACACCATGTGTCGGTGACAGTGAATCAGCTCTGTACAATTTTTGTAAATTTCAGACAGGACAGCTCCAGTTTTCTTCAACTGTCCAACAATGGATATCAAAGTTAGCAGAATGTCAACCTCAACCGTGGCAGAACCACAAATTACAGACAACTCTGGTGCCATACAGTCCTTAAGGATTTACCCAGACAAGTTCTCCGTGAACCACGTGATCAAGTCGGACGAGTCTGTACGGTATGAGGCGACAGACCACAGCGGTAATACTGGATTCTGCGCATTTAACATCAAACTTAAAGGTGAGTCGACTCTCTCAGCTATTCTTCGTTGTAAACTGACTGGCGTTGTGTGCCTAAATTAGTCCAAGCAAGCTCAGTATGACAAGACGTAAAACTTCTCCATTGCACACCGAGAAGCGTTGTTCGAATTATTTGATTCAGGAATGAAAAGGTTAAAATTCTATTTTATTTATTTCCAGATGAGCAGAAACCAGTTATTAAATGTAGAGATTCATTCGGCATCAATTTTTTCAACGAAAACGATTTTAGGTCCTTCGATGTGAACTCTTTGATAATATCAGCGTCGGACGATTCGGGTAATGTGGACGTAACTGGGTCTGTAGATATCATCCGGTTAGATAGAAACAGTATCGGCAAGACGTATACAAATACGATTACAGCTACGGATCCAAGCGGAAATACTGCGTCCTGTATCATTCAAGTTACCGCAACAGGTATGTCATCCTTTTCTCTTTGGTTCATCAAATACAAATACGGAAGGGTCGCTCGGCTCATCAAATATTTGGCCTCTAACCTGAAATCTTTAATTTTCCATCCCTTGTTCCTCTTTGTAATTGATTCTGCTCCGAGGGCTTTTGATAGTTCGTGCAGTTGTTCGGCCTAGTAATTAACCAAGTGAAGCAAATAAGTTTTCTTTTAAGATCAAGCACATTAATTCTTATCAATGCCAGTACATGTACTTAAGTAAGTCCAATATGTCAGTGCACATATTTATTTTCAGCTGACAAATGTCGACCATGGACTCTTCAAATACAGAATGGTGGCAAAAACTGTAACTCAAAGAGCGGTGGAGGATATATCTGTACAGTTACATGTAATAACGGCTATGTATTTTATGATAATACTGCTCAGAGCTCAGTTGATATATCCTGTGATCCCAACGGCGACTGGTCCAGAGAAGTTCCGGTTTGTGTTGGTAAGTGATTAGGCCTACTTGTGGGAAATGAATATTTGCGGAGCAATTTCACTTATGCAAGAAATGATCAGAATCAGTAAACAGTAATGTCGGTGGGAAATTCAAGTGTTTCTAAACGCAGATGCCATTTCCGTTGCCAAAAGTCGAGAACATGCTAATAATACCTCAACAGTTTGTTATCCATCCCAAATACTTCATTTTTCGTGAGAACAGAAAAGTAGGACGTAAAACTCGATGTCATTTATCTTTCAGCTGTAGAATCATCAATCTATGAGCTAGCCATCAGGGTTACCTACGTCACGGATTCTAACATCAAAGACTACTGTCCTGATAATTATCAAAAAGAGCTGACTGGTAAAATGCCCAGTCTTGTGTCCAGTCTGAGCTCTCGGTGTCAGTCTTTATCACCATCTATCAGGGTAGAAGCTGGAAGAAGCACCACCATACAGAACTTTAACTCTGGGGTGAGTATACGGAGTTGAAGCATAGGTTTATGTAGCACGCATACTAGTGATATAGATAACTGCTTGCTCCGATTTGGTTACTGTTGTTCTTTGGACGTCCATTCTAATGATGGTCTATTGTGACCAGCTACAGAAGAGCCCAAGATAATCCTTCTCCCACATTCATCTGTTTTGAGGATGCCTTCTGATTATAGATGGGTAACTTCATATTTTCCAAAAAAATCCACGTGTACTTGCCATGGTAGATTTGATCATTGTACTTGATCTCTTTCAACTGTTATCCAATTTGAATTCGGACCATCCATCAGCACCTCGTATCGAATAGAATGCAAACAGTTCCTTACATAATTTTTCATACTATTTAGGTCTATGCTATATTCTACTTCAATCTGGAGCCGAGGGATTACGATTCGTCCACATATTCAAACTGCGTGAACCTTATTCGTCAAGCTTTCATAGACCAGTCCCAAACCGTCTCGGCAGTACGGCAGTTATCCGTCAATCCCAATATAGGATGTCCAGGTTCGCAGGCTGGTACATACCAGACTATAGTCAACGATGGTTTTACTTGTAATGTCAATGAAGAAGTACGACAGATTAGTCAAGACTACACAGGTTGTGGTAAGTGTACACCTGGTATTCAACAACTAATATAATTTTATTGAAAGGTGTGGATAATTGGTGCCGCTTGGTTACAATCCGCCGTGGTTAGATCATCACATTTGGATCCATGTTGATACCAAGGTTCCCTATCCCGTGTCCATTTACTAAGTTCGCAAGGAGCAGCCAAATGTTGCATCTAATTGACTAAAGCTCATCTCATGCTACTTGCACTTTTCTTTAAACAATTATCATTAGGACGTATAGTTTTGGAAATGGAGATTTGCCATTTTCTTGTTTACTCTTAACCCCTCTCAGTTGATTTTTAGTAGTTATTCCTCAGAAGCAATTGTAACGATCCATTTCAGTGACCTGCCCATTAGGTTATTATAGTACAGATGGAAGATTATGTATCAAATGTTTACCAGGATTCTACCGAGATCAGAATTTACAGAGTTGTGTCCCTTGTTTATCTAACTCACGGAATCAAACCGAGGGAGCTAGTAGTATACATGAGTGTTACAGTAAGTTTATGTTTTGACACCTTCACTTATCTGCCATTTGCTCTTGCACAAACTTCGAGAATCGAAATGTTTTTGAAAATGTAAGAGTTCGCATAGCTAATATTGATAGTGTTATTTCAGGTTATACCCCTTTTATCTTGTAACTTTAACATCGTAAAAGATCATTCCTAATCGTATTAGCAAAATCGCGCGGGTTAGAATGGGTGCGCATTATATTCGCAATTATACGGTACCTGGTATTCCTTATTTTTATTTCGTGTATATTGTTTGTAGGTTTGTGTCCAATGGGAATGAATTCTAATTCTGGTCGGTCACCTTGTAGCCAATGTCGAGAAAATTCTTACAGTCAGGATGAGAGGACTTGTAGACAGTGTCCTCCTAATACCTTCACACCTGGAAGAGGTGCTGCTTCTGTAGATGATTGTAGAGGTAGGTTCTCTGTTTGTATGACTCTTCTGTCATCAGGACTTTTGTGAACTGGGCATGTGTGGATCACCTCTGTACCACCTCTGTGTATGACGTGCTTGTGAGTGTGACACTGATGTCAATTTAAGGTTCTGGTTCAACTCAGAAGGTCCGATTGCAACCCTGAAAGATCAGGATGCCAAAATTAGTAATTTCAATTCTTCGCTTGTTTTTATGTAAATACAATCATTTGCATCACTCGTAATTATTAAATCTAGCAATTTCGCCTTTTTGTGGTAAAAGTTTTCACTTTAACAACCGTGTATTTTCATTACTGTCATCTGTTTTAGGTATTTGTCAACCAGGGTATTATTCCACTACTGGTTTTGAACCCTGTCAAGTCTGTCCTAGAGGATTCTTCCAATCTAATACCAGATCAACCACCTGTTTTGAGTGTTCTTTGGACCAGACTACTTTCAATACGGCATCAACATCCAGTTCCCAGTGCACACTTACAGGTAAAGCATTACGATTAGTTTTTGCAACTTTCAAAGCACCTGTTGCCAACCTTGCATTGTTGCTCCAATATTTTTAGGATCATTTTCTGTCGTAAATGGGCCAGTGTACGAGAATATGGTCTTCAACTCAAATTATCTGGATTTTTCATCTTGATTCTTGGTTGCAAAATATTAGTGGTCAAATGAGTATGTGATAAATGTTGCTGTTCTTTATTTTCAGTTGATATAGATTGCCAGAATGGTGTATGCCAGAATGGAGGAACTTGTTTAGTAGAGAAACATCAGTACTACTGTCGCTGTACCTCTGGTAAGGCTATAGCTAATGGATCTTCTAGACGTAAGGTTCAGCATGAGTCATCTATGCATCATGCATGTACAAGGAGTTCCGATTGTTACGGTGTTGTTCTATATTTAAATCTTTTCGGACTAAGCTGACGAAACCATAGTGTAAACTGATTGCACATTGTGCTTGGCATATTCAGCTTTCGTTACACATTAAGCATCTGGAATCTTCATTAATCGCTTTGAGGACTTACGGAGCTGTATAAGCACAATGAATCTGACCTTGTTTTCAACCTCAAATTAGTACTAATTTTATGGAAAACCTATACAGTATATTTGCGTGTATAATGCGCAGATTTTAACGATAAGGTACTCAGAATGATTACTCAGTTACTGTTTTATTCTGTTGTAACCAGATTGATTACGATTGTAGGTTATACCGGTAAGAACTGTGAAACACCAATCAGAGCTTGTGATTCCAGTCCTTGTTTTAATGATGGAGTTTGCAGTAACAATGATGATGGTTCTTTTACCTGCTTCTGTAATCAAGGTAAGCTTCTTATTAAACCTTCAAATGAGCAACTTGAAGTAATGCGCCTCAGTGATGACGTTATGTAAACCTTCGACACGGTGTCAAAAGGATCGTCAATTGCTCAACCTAATCCTTAAAGCAAAATGTTTTTAATTATTTCCTTTTTGTGTGGAAAACGTATCTTAATGCAAATCTCTGACCAATCATTGGTATCTTTCATATTTTTTAAGTTTCGTGACTCAATTCGAAACAATTCGATTAACATCCATTCGAATATTTCAGGTCGTTTTTCTGGAGGTCGATGTGAGAATGATATAAACGACTGTAGTATTAACTCGTGTTTAAATAACGGATCTTGCTACGATGATATAGGATCATTCTCTTGTGTTTGTCCAATCTTCAGTGGCTTCACTGGTGGCAGGTAAGCACATTTGAGAATTGCTTATTGGTAGGAAAAAGATCACTCAAAGTTTGTATCACATACTGGCTCTTTGTGAACAAATGATGCCTGATTTATTTTATTTGGGGCTTGTGATTACTTAATAGTTGTTCTGAGTTATGAAAGTGGATGGTCCGACATGTGGGATATATGACTATAGTGATGCTTATTTCATCGTTTCAGTTGTCAAAGATCACGAGATGTGTGCAGCGAACAGCCCTGTCAGAACAGTGGACAATGTATAGCCTCTGGTAATATCCGACGAAAGTGTGTTTGTCAGTTGGGCTATACTGGCGACAATTGCGAAGCCCAGATCAGTAAGTATTATGTGAGGAAGTCAGGGATTATTACTGAGCAGGATTCATTCAAAAGATAGCAAAGCTTTATTGCTCTTTTTTAAGTCAATCCTTCTTCAAGGGGAAGAAACCATTATCTGACTAGCAGGGAAGTAACTCTTGTTAAGAAAGATCTTATCCAGACCACAATATTACCGTACAAACTAGAGCTCAAGACATGCTTGAGTGGATTAATCTCAGTAGAAGGGCACTGGATGATCTGTACTGCTTGACACGATGGATCACAAGGTAGAATTTCCAAAATAAAGGTGCCAGTCTTCTACATTAACATAAAACAGAGCTTTTAAATGCGTTATATCTGATGATATCACTTGCTACTCGAAGGTTATAAGAGCTAAATTGTATCCTGTTATATTGTAATTTCAGATGAATGTAGCTCTTCTCCATGTCGCAATAGGGGGACCTGTATAGATCAACAGAACAGATATGAATGTCGCTGTATGCAGGGTTATACTGGTAGTAATTGTGAGATACTATCCGATCCTTGTTCAACGTTCGTCTGCAACAATGGCGACTGTCTCTATAATTACCAAACAGCAACCACTGACTGCGTCTGTTTCTATGGTTACGAAAAAGGTTTGTGGTATTATGTCTTTAACATTTGATGTTTCGGAATCTGAAACAACATTGTTGATCATTTGATCATGTTAATATTTTTTTAGAATCAGAAGATCAGTTGTTACAGAAGAGCAGATCTTTAATTTGTAAACCAACTTTTTGAAATTGACACGTATCGGTGCCAACCCGTTGATTTTAAGATCCGGAGACGGTCCCTTTTCTTACTTTTTTTATATTCCATTTGTGCTATTTCTCAATATAAAATTGCAGAGGACTTTAATTTACCTGTAAGATGATAATCAAACTATGTTTGAATCTTTTCAGTGAACGGACAATGTCAAGCAATCAATCCGTGTCAAAGTTCACCATGTAAAAATGGTGGAACCTGTCGCCCTGGTAACTCGACCTATACATGTGACTGTTTGGCCGGGTATGAAGGGACCCAGTGTCAACAGAATCGAGATGACTGTGCGTCCTCGCCGTGTAAAAATGGAGCGACCTGTGTTGATCAACTCAATGACTATCGATGTGAATGTGATATCAATAAACCAGATACCAGAGGTTAGTTATGTGATGAAGTGGATGAAGATGGATTGATTCATCTCATAAGGATATCAGAAATTTCGTATTTGATGCCAACGATCGTAAAAGTCTCATCTTCGCTCTAATTCTTTATTCTTATTTACTTACTATTTAGGAGTCAGAAAGGGCCGCAATGCTGCAATTTTAGGAAATTTCTTCGACCTCCATAAAATCTGCATGCGAATATCTATTCCGAGACCTTTTATCCATAAACTTTTCAATCCAGGACTTGTTATCCATAATATCCGACCCAGGACTATAATTATCCATGAAATATCCAATGCAGGACATGTTATCCGTACACTTTCCTATCCATAAATCTTCCAATTGAAGACTTAACCACAAATGTTCTTTCATTTTCCAGGTAAGAACTGCGAGGACCAGGTAAACAGCTGTTCATCAAATCCTTGTAAGGGCAATAACACAAAAAGCTGCACGGACCATCTCGGGTATTACGAGTGTGATTGTTATAATGGATACAGTGGACTGAATTGTCAGGTAAGGAAGATGCTGGTGGACAAGACTGTCCCAGAGTTTGTTCTTCTACCCCAGAAGCATTAAGCTCCTGAGTCAAAGTCCAAAAAACATGTGAAAAACTCCTGTCCCCTAGTATGAACAAGCCTGTCCAGAAGATATTTTTTCTACCAAGATTAAGCATTAAGCGACCGAGCCTGTCCAAGAGATCATTTTTCTACCCCAGAAGCTTTAAGCTCCTAAGTCCAAGTTCACTGTCTTCAAAAAGGTGCAGGTGGCATAGGACGGAAGACCTCATCCATTTCATTTATTTTCATTTATTTTCATTTTTTAGTCCATGTAAAAAATACATTATTGATTTTCATTTGGTGGGTGTCGTCATTTGAATGGTATTGCATTTTTCTATTTTTATCTTTCAGGATCTGGTCAATCATTGTGCCAGTTATCCCTGCTTACATGGTGGCTCCTGTACCAATATCTTTGGAGGCTATAAGTGTTTGTGTACGGCTACGTATACTGGTAGTAGATGCGAGAGGGCCACTGATTTCTGTACACAAGAATCGTGTCGTAATGGTGGTCAATGTATCAGTACAGATACTGGATATGTCTGCAGGTCGGTTCATTTTCAGCTTGATGTATTGTTAACCAGAATGTACGTCACAATCTTTTAAATTGCAAAGATACACTTTCTTATCAAATTCAAGTACAACAGGTCTCATCAAAATAATTATATTGCCGTCCTTGGAATATCTTAAATATTGTCCAAGTGATTTCAATTTTTTCCACCAGCGTTCTTTCTTGATGGCTACTCTCAGAATGGTTCATACATTTCGGGACAATTATTTCTTCAGTATCTAAACATCCAGAATAAAATGCTACTTCTACACATCCTACCTCGGCCAATCCTACCCAGTCTATGACAATAATAGATAATTTAATATTTATTTCAGTTGTAAGAACGGTTTTAAAGGACAGTTTTGTGAGAATACTTATGATCTGTGTTCTAAAGCCAACCCTTGTGTTGGAACTGGTAGTATCTGTTCTTACGATGGTACCAGATTCACCTGTCAATGCTCAGGAGGTAGGTATTGTATTGTTCAATTCTAGATGTCTTTGAAAGAGTCACTCTGTAAATTACTCATTTGACTTTGTAAATCGTTCCAAAGAATCAGCCTGCTCCTAAGCTTGCAGCTTTCCTGTGATTCCCTAATAGGCTTAATCCTGATTTTTTTTTGTCGTGTTTCAATTTCAGGTTATACAGGGGATTACTGTGAGTTCAGAAACAACGTCTGCTCCGATTCCAGATGTCTCCATGGTGGAACGTGCCTCGAGGTCGGAGGTCAACCTCAATGCCAGTGTGCTAGTGGTAAGAAGCTGTATCTTGCTTTTTGGGTTTTTTTTATTGATCATCCTGGGTCCAAGTCCATTGATTGGATATTTTTCAAATTTTTACGTTTTTTTGGTGTAAAAAAACTACTTTAAGTTAATAAGCGGATTTAAGAAAAATAAACGCCACATTGTAGAGAAATATGTCTCCTACGTGTTCCTGAGGTTTCAACTAAAAATATCGAGTCTTTATGAGGCCCAACACCAAAACTCGTTTAAGCTGATCTCTTAACATTTACATGCAAGCTTAATTCATTTTTTATTTAACTTTTTCAATACAAATATAGATATAAATGACATATTTTAGAAATATTTCCAGGTATAATTTTTTGATAATGAAAATTGTCCATACGTTGACCTTGTTATTATCAACAATTTTATTTTTATGGGCTCCGGTTGCACTTGTGGAGGAGTAAAATAACACAGTGAATTTCAATACAAGTTCCTTGTTTACATAAAATACAGCATCTATTAACAATGTTTACATAATAAGATTATTCAGTATTGAAGTTGGCGAATCGGCGAATTACAAACACCAGCATGAATAACATAATACAGAACCATATTTGGACTTGGGCTCATTAATATTCATGAAAGCAAGAGGATTTGCCGCCAAAATGGCTTATACATATTAATGAGGGAAATAACCTAAACGTCATAGCCTATAGACTCAATTCAGCCATTTCGATAACTTGACTAAGTTATCAAATAATTAACACTGCCAACACGAATTCGTATTCTAAACATAAACATGGATGACTAATGCACATTCTGAGACATGATCAATACAAATAAAAGTTAAACTTTACCTGTGAAAGAGAACAATTTCAATACAAGATCCTTTTTTAACACAGCATAAAATACAAAATGAATCTCCAAAGCAGAAGATTATTACCTCCCTTTACCGGTTAACCATATGCTTCAGACCACAGCAATATCCAGAAATTTATGTACCTCTCTCACCTATACACGGTAACACATCCTGCCCTTTTGATGCACGACAACCGTTTAAATACAGTATGTCCCTTTAATGTTATTTGTATTTACAGGCTATACAGGATCATTATGTGAGACCAACATCAACGACTGTACCACTACATCTTGTGGACAAGGTGCCCAGTGTATTGATGGTGTCAATACCTTTACTTGTGAATGTGAATCGGGCAAGATTGGTCGCAACTGTGATAAAGGTACGTGTTTTTCTCGATCCAATCGACTTCTTACTCCTATTAGTTCAGTGTGTAAGCGCTCTTTGTTATACCACCTTTTCCAAAACTAGCTGTCCTGATGAGGATTTTGCATCCAAGTATGATTTGACACTCAAATTCTTCTTAAATATTCTGATCTGAGCTATGTTTGGATTCTTTGTCATAGCTGTCTAGCTAAATATTTGCTTTGCTACCTGATGGGGCTCAACTATCCGTAACCCTTTTCAGAATTGAAATTTGATCTCAGGCTCACTACAATTAACTATTTACTTTCAGACTTGACGTATGATTTTGATATGACGTTATCCAAATCAGGGCAGTTTTTGGCATCTGATTATTTTATCCTACCCCAGAGACTACAGTCTACTACTATGTTTAGTTTATCGTTCTGGGTGAGGTATTCTAAATCAACAGATCCTGGTCTCATCCTGACCATGTATGGAACGAGGTAAGATTTATATTTCAAAAATTGTTGTCATGCTCTTCTGTAGTTCAGAGCGGTACAGACTGGATAGGACTTATGTATTGTACGTTGGATATATAACATATTTTATTCATTGAAGTTCAAAACTATACAACAGTTAGATTTCTTAGATTTACTCAATAAGACGAGATACGCGATATATTCGCAATTATACGGTATGAAATAAATAATATAGTTGAATTGTCATCTTATTAGTAACCACATTACTGTGGCCATTGTTTTTTCAGATCTCAAGACAAACTGGCTGAATCTTTCGAGATATTGAGGATAGTTCGAGATAAAGTTACAGCTTATATCGGAAACACCCAGTCCATATCTTACAGTGAAGCTGATATAGATGATGGGAAATGGCATCATGTGGTGGTAACATGGGACGGGACCTTCCCACTGCTAACTCTATATATAGACAATACGGAAGTTGAAGCTTTGAATTATGTGCTGAATCCACCTTTACCTACTTAGTAAGTATTAGGTCAAAGCTTTGTCTTTCATTGTCACTTGATTCTGGTGCGACAAATAGACGAAACTCCGATTTTAACTCGTGGGAAACCTCTGTGATACTGGTCGGAGAGGCTGTCCTGGCCAAATTTCCTGTATTATTCACTGCATTGGGCTACATGTCTATATAGTAGAACGTAAACCTCCATTCTATGTTACCCGTCTTCATTTGCTCACATGGTGCAGAAAAGTAGGACGTAAAACTCCATTCATTTCATTTCCATTCTATGTTATTCCTATCCAAATTGTGATATTCTATTTACAGTATATGGTTTGTTCTTGGAGGAACTTACGATGTAACAACCAACAAAATAGATCAATCCAAGTCTATGATTGGTCGAATGAGCCGTCTTTTCGTGACGCCATCTGTATTGTCGGCTGCTGATAGGCTCTCCTTGTCGTATGCTCTAAGCTTCGTTCCCGCCAATCATATTCAAGGCTTCACAGTCGGGATGTTGGATGGCGTCAATGCTTTGGTGGATCATAACAGCGAGTTGAATCCATCTGGTTGCTATAGAAACAAAACCTGTCCTCCCTTATTATCAGGTTAGTTCCTTTATTTTCATAACATTCATAACATATTTGTCGGAACCAAACATTATCGGAAAGCCATTACAACGTTTTTTCGGAAATTCCACATATTGGGAATATCAGGGGTCCATGTGCTACAGGTCTACGAATCGAAAAAAACAGTAGACGCAGCTGTCCTGGGAGAAAGCCTGATTTGGACATAATTATAGGGCGTAGAACAAAATTTTATTTGGGAAAGTCCTAGTTCAGTCTGGAGAAGAGTGGGACATGAAACTTTTGAAATGAAATGATAATAATGATTTTTGGATCAATTTATTTCAGCTGGTTCTAAAGCTAGCGTTTCAGTATGTCCGTCTGATATGATGACGGTATCAGCCAGAGTCAGTAGACCAACATGGCCTCAACCCATCTTCACCAATACTGACGTCATCAGGACTAACTATATCTCCGGTGGTAAGTTAATATTTTGAATATATTTGACATAAGCTTTATATTTTCAGATGTTCACATAAAAGTTAAATCGCTGCCTCGTGCTTTATTCTGCATAGAAGTTTTAATGCTTATTTAATTTCTTTTCGAGATGAAATGAATTTTCCATGAACACTAGACCAAAGTACATTTGAACATATTTTGTTATTCGCATCCCCTTAAAATTCATTTTGTCATCCTACAAAGACTAAACTGATCAGAGAGGTCGGACCCTCAGCAGATCAGGCCTTATAACTCATGCGTGGAAAATAAGAGTTTTAACCATCTCATGAAGACGGGTAAGATAGAATGGAGTTTTACGTTCTACTATATAGACATGCAACCCCATGCAGTCTATTCATACCGTATAATTGCGAATATATCGCGTATCTCGTCTTATTGAGTAAATCTAAGAAATATAACTGTTGTATAGTTTTGAACTTCAATGAATAAAATATGTTATATATCCAACGTACAATACATAAGTCCTATCCAGTCTGTACCGCTCTGAACTACAGAAGAGCATGACAACAATTCATGGAGTTTTAACCATCTCATTTTTTTTTGTCAGGTGAACCCATGTCGTGGAAGACTTACTCTATAGCGTTTGGTGGATATGATACTCAAGGCAATGCTGATGTCTGTTCTTATAATCTTTACAATAGAAGTATGTTTACCTATTTACTTTCAGAGTTTAACCAGAGTGTTTTTACATCTCCATTGGGCTTCAATGATGCAGAAAAATAGAACGTAAAACTCCTTACATTCCAATTCCACTGGGCTCCATTAATTCTTTTCAGTCAGACAGAATGGCCTTCTTCAGAATGCATAAAAGAATTGCAAAGTGGTGGAGACACAAAATTGCTCCGATGTTGGCTCTCTTCCTATTCTGCCCTTTTACATTATTTTTATTCAATGTTTTATTTCTGGAGTATTCTATTATTTCATTTGTTCCCTGCAATGAATAATATATCTCCCTTTCGTACAGGAGCGGCATGTCCAGTACCAAAGAAGCCACTGCTAGGTACTATCAACTGTGTGTCTATCCAGGCTGGTGTAAGGTGTACAGTAACTTGTGGAGAGAACCAACGTCTAGCCGAACCTACCCCTGTATACTATAGCTGTGGATTTTTCAACGCCTATAATGAGAATATCCTAACGTATAGATATCCCTCGTGTACTTGTAAGTAAATCAAAAGAATATAGAAATAAAGGAATCGGTAGTTAAATTTAATGATATACACACTCGAACCTAGAGATCACAGTCAAAATCAAGATCTTGAAAAAGTTACTGACAAAATAGGATAGCAGAAATCAGAAAGTTCACATGCTTTTGAAAAGCTTAAACGCATCGAGTATGAGAAAAAAGTAGTGCTTCCGGGAATTTCTTTGTAAAGCGCATTATAAAAAGCATTAGCTCAATACGGTATTGCATTTGGAGTACATTTCCTGATATCGGACGAATAAAACCAACTCTTCCTTTCTTTTCAGCTTGTGAAGCCCCAAAATTGGACGTCGAAATATCAATGACCTTTGACCTTCAAGCATCTTGCACATCTATTGGTGAGAGTGTCATTGCATCCGGAGTTCGATCTAGCCTGAACGATCTTAACACACGCCTGAACCAGCAACTTTGTGGTGGAAACGACTGCTCCAGTATCAGTATTAGTGCTAGGTGCAGCATCGTTGGCCAAGACGTGAATATCGTTGTCAGAATGTTCTCTTTGAGGTAAGATATCTAATTCTTTCTGAAATTCCTGGAATCACGATGATTATATACAATTGTTGAACGAGAGTTATTGCCCTTGATACAAACAGTAATAGATGTTACTTGTATTTATTGCCCATATTTTAAACAATATTATGTATTTGTAGATCGACCATGACAGTTAACCGTTTACCAGTGTCTACAGCTAATGTTCTAGCCTCGTCAATAATAGATGATACTGCTATCACTGTCAATGTAAGTTTAATGCTCCATTTCTTTGAATTTTCACACGTTCCATATGATTCCTTCCGTACGTAATCCCATGTTATGCTTACACTAGAGTTTAGAAGAATTGAAATCCATGGGTAAAATCCATAATGGCACAGAATTTTCTTTGTCTACCCCATCGTAGAAACGACTCTTCATAATGCTATCACTGTCAATGGAATTTTAATGCTCCATTTGTTTGAATTTTCACACCTTTCATATGATTTATATTTATTTCAGCTCGGTACGCTGGATAGAATGAGTTATGATTTACAGTCGACCAGAATCTGTGAAGTGGGAAGACAATTAGTGAGTGACTGCTGTGGTAAGTCTAACTAACCCCAGGTTACCTCCCTTCCATCAACTCTTATGTCGTCCACAGTATATCAGAACATAGAGACACTAATTCATTGCATATTTCAATTTTCCAATAGTAAGTGTGCCTAAGTGTCTACTTGATAACGATTTTGTACTGATTATGGAGTTTTCAAGCATTGTTTCACCTTTGCAGTCTAAATGTACGTTATAATCTGCACTTAATCAATTCAATTTCTGGTTTTCAACACTTTTGATTTTTCGGACGGTTATTGGCATGTAATTTAATTATTTGAATTTTATACTGATATGACCAAGAATTATTCAGCATTCAATACCTCTGTAAAGAAATTTACAAAATCAAACCCAGTTTTATGCCTTCCTATCAGTTTTTTTTATTTTGTTGTTTTAGCTGAATGTGGTTTTGGTACATACTACGATACAAGCAGATCAACGTGTGTACAGTGTCAGCGTGGAACATATCTAGATACTAAAGGAGTTATCTTCACCAGTACAGCAGAAGTTGCCTCCCCTTGTAAAGCCTGTCCAGGTGGAATGACCACAGCCTTAACTGGTTCTCAGACAGTCGATGAGTGTAAAGGTAGGTTTTGAATTACATTTATGTTTATTGGTGTTTTTGGAGATGTAAATGATATTATGATGTTTGGTGATCTCATAAAAGCACTGGTCAAGGTCACAATGTAAAAGTTCATGATGAAAATAAAGTGCAAGCTCAGGTTAAGGAAAACAGATATGGAAATAACATTGTGGTGTGACTGCATGTTTACATTTTACAAATCTTAGAAAAATATAGTAAACAAAATACTGCATGCAATATTAAGAACAAAAAAAAATGGGACATCTTGCTTGTCATCTCATGAAATTGTGTTTCCCATCAAGCTAAATGAACTATACTGCATGAACTGACTGTTAACGGGTTTGTATAGGTTGAATCACTTTTTAAGCATGAAAAGAAAGAAATCACTGCCGCCAATGATTGCATGTTAAATTTGCATGTCACCGTAAAATATTTGTGATTTTTTCTGAAGATCCACGTGACCTGCCTACGGATGACACATATATACCTGTTGGTAAGATATGGTAGAATTTAGCCTTTTGATATTTTTCTTTTTTAGATTAGAAATGATTTTCTATCCATTTTGTTATTGTGATTTTGATTTTGGTTTTATAGATTTAAAGATTTAAGAAATATTGATTGAGATTGCTAGCAAACTTTAATTGGCTCTTTCAGAATATCATTTTGTTTTTGTTTTGACGTTAAAGATTTGGGTTTTTTTACACAGCACAAATGCTTCTTTAGAAGTAGAACATTCTTTTATTTTTCAGCACTTGAGCTTTTTTGTGTTAGAAATCTTCTTTGAATGGGTTTATCTAAAGAATGCCCTTTAGGGGGTAGGATGGGGATATGTTTCATATTTTTATTTGCTTGGTAGTAAGGATCAATCATGCTCTCCTTAGTATACTTCCCCATGCAGATTTGTATAACTATTTGACGACTTTGTCACTATTGGACAGAAGAAACACTTTAAGTACCTATTTGGTGTCGCGGTAGCTCAACAAATTAGATTTTGGCATAGGTCAAAATGATAGCTTGACATTGTAAAAGGCTAGTTGTTTTGATGAGACATTAAGTATGTGTAACAGCTTGGGAACGGTGTTGCCAGTTTATAAGTCTTATCGAAAATTAGGTACTGAACACCACACCTTACATGTTTTCACGATGCTCTCTCTTTACTATCTTACACATTTATCAATTTATTTTTTATTGATTACAGATTCGTGTTCACCAGGACGGTTCTACAATCTAACTATAGGACGATGTGAAGATTGCCCTGCAGGCTACTTTCAGGAAACTGCCGGTACCTTCTTCTGTCAACCATGTTCCATTACCAGTACTACCGCTAATAACGGTTCCATGTCTTCCTCCGATTGTGTCTGTAAGTCATTTATTTCTTACCTCAGTCTTAAAGTTATTGATCACCGAATGGTAAGCTAGTCATTCAGTCAGTCAGTCCTGCCAATGCCTTACAAGATAGGATGACAAGTACAACTGATATGTAGAGACGAACCCTTGTCTTACCTCAAATAGAACAATTACTATAACAAGGCAATTAGGCGCCGTAGGTTCGAAAATGGACGGATGTCACTTCCATTACCTTCCAAGACTCTTTTGGGCATTTATCATTTTGGATGCTATGCTTTTCCAGTTTCAAAACATTTAAAAGTATTTCTTTGTAATTACAGTAGCCTCATCCATTGCACCAGAAACCACTACTCCTCTGTCAGAGGGTACTGATTGTAAGTATCTTATCAATATGTTAAGAAGTAGCGGGTGTCCCTAGGCCATTCAGAGCATGCTCACTCTTCTAGAACACAGAATGCCACTCTACAACTTGGTTTGTAGGACTGCACCGAGGGGCGTATCTAGAAAATTCATGAGGAGGGGGACACAAATAATAGATGTCGGGCGAGGCCCGAGTGACCTGGTCTGCCCTTGTCCCCCCAAGAAGTCAATGGGTTGCATGAGGCCTGAGATGAATTTGGAGCATTGGGGTGGGATGGGGGGAAGGGGGGGACTATGAACTATGGAGAGACAACAGCTGATTAAAATTCGTATCAAAATGGGGACTTGTTGAATAATATTTGAGCACTCCTTTGATGAACTGTTACATTGAATATTCAGTCAAGTCGTCTGTATACCAGAAACAAATTAAACTTTGAAAACTGTAAAATGAGAGATTTAAACGGTATACTATTGAACAATAAGTTGCTTTCTTGATCTAATGATCTAAAGGCTCATTGAATATTAATTCAGAACTCTTCTTAGTAACACAAATATTAAAAGTGTAAAGTGAAAACTGACTACTTCCCCCATTGAACCCCAAGTTGTAAAATGGTTACACGGTCTATGAATAAATGAAAAAGAAATAGTATCAAGATATAAAGAAAGAGAAATGGTTTATTTACTATGTTACCAGGTATCTATTGAACTGAAGGTTATGTGTTTATGTCTATTATAGTTTTGAATAGCTCTAGAAAATAAGATCGTATTGATCTCTGGTTTAGACTCGATCACTATATATAATTCACCTCTTTAGATCGAAGTGGGCCATTATAATCGGCGTATATTGAAATTGATTTTTATAGGCCTAGTCTTGCACTTTAAGGACAAAGGCCATGGCCATTGCATAGTTTTTTGTTATGTGAATACTAGATATGTGAAATTAAGAATTTGGCTTATTTGGACTCTTGATAGTGTCACGATTTTGTTAATTCAATGTGCCTTATATGATCACGTTTACTCCCGATTGATAGGTTTACGTTTGCTGTCAATGTGCCTGAACATGTAGGAGTTTAGATCTGTGCAGTATTTAGTTCAAATATTCGGAATATCTGAAGTGTTGTAAAGAATCGTTTTAAATTGAAGTTTGCTATTAACCGCTATAACCACAGAAAACTGTCATTGATCAAAACACAGCCTGCTTGCTAGTTGAACACGATATATATATATATATATAATGGTTGTGTTAGTATTATAAGGATTTGATATTTAACTGTTAAGCTAAGTGATATGGTAAACTAATTAACGTGTATCTGACTTGCCATTCATCTTTTAAGTATTCTGCTTGAGTGATATAAGGAATGGGTGAGTGGGGAGTTATGGTTTATGGGAAATATTTATCCTATATGTATATCCTTCACAAGGGGTTGCTCACTTGACCTTTCCTCCCAATTCAAACAGCATAAAAAGTTTTATTCAAATGAATTGATTTAATACTTAAAACATTTAGGTTAGGGTATAATAGTGCACAGCAGTTCATGTTGAATTCTCTCTGAGTATAGTACAGTGTAATATAAAACTGTATTTCATTAGCTCTATAAGGAGGAGGACGTAGTTTGGTATTTCATTGACTTTATAAGAGGTATAAAACTGTACATATCTGTATTTCATTGGCTCTTTCATGAGATGGACGTAAATCTGTGTTCCATAAGCTCTATCAGTAGGACGTTTTATAGGGAGTAGTATGTAAAGCTGTATGTCTTACGCTCTATAAGGGATAGGAAGTAAAACTGTATTTCATTAGCTCTATAAAGAGATGATGTAAAACTGTAGTTCATTAGCTCTATAAGGCGATAGATGTAAAACTGTATTTCATTAGCTCTCTAAGGCGATATATGTAAAACTGTATTTCATTAGCTCTATAAGGAGATAGACGTAAAACTGTATTTCATTAGCTCTATAAGGAGATAGACGTAAAACTGTATATCATTAGCTCTATAAGGAGATAGATGTAAAACTGTATTTCATTAGCTCTATAAGGCGATAGATGTAAAACTGTATTTCATTAGCTCTATAAGGAGATAGACGTAAAACTGTATTTCATGAGCTCTAAAAGGAGATGATGTAAAACTGTATTTCATTAGCTCTATAAGGCGATAGATGTAAAACTGTATTTCATTAGCTCTATAAGGAGATAGATGTAAAACTGTATTTCATTAGCTCTATAAGGAGATGATGTAAAACTGTATTTCATTAGCTCTATAAGGCGATAGATGTAAAACTGTATTTCATTAGCTCTATAAGGAGATAGATGTAAAACTGTATTTCATTAGCTCTATAACGAGTTGTGGTAGCTTTATATGCCGTGGGATATAAAACAGTATTTCATTATCTCTATAAGGGGTATAAAAGTTAAACTTCATTCATTTTCTCTATAAAGAGTTTGTCGTAGCAATTTCATAAGTTTTATAAGTAGAATATTATATTCAAACTGTGCTTTAATTATATTTCAGCGCCATCTGTAGGGGCCAGTACAGGAAGTGATATTTGGTCAGGGGAGGTAATCGCTCTAGCAGTGATAGCAGTACTAGTAATCATAGTATTGATTTTAGTTATACTATGTGTTTGTTGTCGAGGCTGTCTACAGTCTATATGTAAGTATATTTATTTAATATAGTCATGTTCAGCATTTTGTTGAATCGTCTCAGAGGCAGTGGCTCAACTACTATAGGTTCCTGGAAAAAACTAAACAACCAGCTATACTTGTATATAAATGAGTAAAATAACATAATAAATTGATTTGCAGACTGGTCTCATTCCCGGGGCCACTTAAGTGCACGGGCCCCCGATATAGTTTAGCCACTGCAAATGAGATTTTTATATTGATTGTACCAAACTTTTACGTTTATTACCGCAAATACTCTATAACTGTTTTGAAACTGATGGTATTAGGCTAAGAAATTCAATTTTATGACAAATTTGTGAACAATATCAGGTATTATACAGAATACATATATCGTTCATGCATTTGCAAATTCTTTCATATACCCGGAGCAAAAAAACGGGATGAAAAACTCCATTTCGTTTGCATGATCATTGATATTACAAATAATATGATTAATTTCTTTTATTTCAGAGTATACAAAATATAATTGTATATTCCAAATTTTTGTATATTGTGTATACTAGTGCAATAAGGTATTCCAAAAAATAAAAAAAAAATAATAAAAGTAAAATAACTGTTCAGTTTTTTTATCAGCCCAAATAAGTCTATAAGACATACTTTTAATTTTATATTAAACATTTTTTGAAATATTAAAAGATTTGTTAAGAAAATATCATTACTTATAAATATAAACTGATATTGAAAAATGTAAAACAATTTTAATAAATATAAAACACATAAATAAATATAAATAGACAATATTTTGCATAAGGAAAAAACATTTTTTTGAAAAATATATAATTTATTTAATAAAAGATTTTTCCAAACATTGTTAAAGAAATTTTCTACAGTATGATTGAAAAATGTTTGAAAATGATATTCACAAATAATATTTAATAATTATAATGAATATTCAGTATTTGACAAACTTTTTAATATTTTAAAAATGTTTAGTATAAAATTTTAAAAAATTATCGTGGTACGTGGGCCATCTTTGTGACGGATTCGATTCTAGCACACTGCATAAACCGTCCATGTGATCTTGTTACTTGTTATTTTTACCAGTGTATGGGCTTACACCAGTAAATGTTTCTACTGTTTACGTTATTGTTACTCAACATTACACGCTATGTGTATGCGAACGCGAACCTGTCCAGTTATTGGGTTGGGGTTTAAAAAGAGCTCATACAATACGTTGGGATTAAACAATCGATTGTCAAGTCAAAGACACTAAATATTTTATTATATATATTGCCAGGTCCATGTTGCGTGACCAAAGTGTCACCAGTAGAGAAGACTCAATGGCAGTATGTGAATAGGTTCGGGGAAACCAACTTGAAGTTTGTCAGCTATAAACTGTCGGATATTAGACGAAAGAAGCTGGAGAAGGAGGCGTTGATGAAGGCGGAAGAGCCGAGGAAGATTTCTATACAGGTTCCTGTGTTCGAGGAGAAACTCGATGGAAAGTAAGTGATCACATCTAGTTTATTGCCTTGTTAATCTTCAAGACTAATTATTGTTGAAATTTACGTGTAAGATACAGATCTGTAGATCAATATCATAAAGATCAGCATGATGTAAAATTTCATTTCATTGACCCAATTATTGCTGAACTGTGCATGTGAAATGCCTGAAAGAAGACGATATAACTCCAAGTTGATTGCAATTATCCAGTAAGATACGGAGCAGTAGGACGTAAAGCACCATTTCCTGATGGTTTTAGTAGCCGAACACTATACGCGTTCATTATATTCGCTAGCAAGAAATAAAACTAAGATTTAAAACACCATCGTGTTTTTACCAACCAGTAAGGCTCAGAACGTAAAACTCTATTTCATTTTACAAGCCCAGTATAAAACTTTCTCAGCCAAAACTGTAACAGAAGAGTTTTACTTATATTCCAATTCCCTTGCATGTATTGACTCTTAAACTATTGCCATTTCAGGGTCAAGAAGAAATCTCTCCATGTTTCTCGACCAACGAGTGGACGTCCACCACAGTCTACCAGCATCCCAATCTTCAGTGTGAACTCTCCAGGACATTATCAGAATCAACCCAAACCCCTACCCCCGTTACCCGACCGTATTAAAAACACTCCTCCTAACAGTCCAATAACAATACGCCGTCCACCCAGTGCCTTCAATAAACCTCGTGTTCAGCCCACAGAAGATGACTATAAAGACTTCATATTGCGGAATAATACCCAGGCTACGGACAGTCGTATAACTATTGATTCGGATGAGGAGGATTATAGATAGACCCTGTGTTTCAGACTTGTGGTTTTTGCGGAGGATCACCTGTTTCGTGCCTAATAAGATAAAATGTCGATTTTGTGAGTTCATCATTAACTGAATATAAAAGATACTCCTAGTTCATACTAAGACTAGAAGCCTAATTCAATGTTCCAGCTAGTGTTTACAATCAGTCAAAATCAGACCATTTCTTTCGATTTGTTTCCAGGAAGAAACCGAATTGGTTATTATTTATTATTGTTACAACCAATCAGATGTCCCAAAGTCATCGCAAGAGAATCTTGAGTTATGGTACCTCTCGTGGATGTTGATTTGGCTCCATTTTCTGAGTAACAGCACACATTTCATTTGGCATTAGCGATTGTTTAACTCTGGTAATTCATCCGGAGTTTCACCAACCAAATTTGACTCTAAGCTCGCTTATATTTCTTAAGCCTTAAAATTCCGTTATAGAAAGAAATTTTTATAGCTGATATCCAGCCGACTGTATTCTTGCCCTTATTAAAACGACCTCATTTTCACACTGTTATCATTGTTTTTGTAAATATCTTTGTTATTTGTTACTTAATTGTCTCTGTGATATCAATTTGTTATTTTCATTTTTATTCGTTTGCCTTGTATATTTTCTATTGTATCATTTTATTGTAAGTAAGCTATACTGAAGTTGGTGCCAAGCTAATTTCATCAATTTAAGTGTGGCTCGTTTCGAGCTTTTAATAGGAATCTATTGTAAATCAAAACTTAACTATTTATTTACTAATATATTTTTCCTTTTTTCGCCTGTGGGTCTCTGCACTCAATGTAGGATGGGACTTTCAAGTGCTCATTTCAATTTGATTGCAAGAGAAAGGGATATTTCTATAATCCAATGTGAATTTGAATTGTCCTTCAACATCTTCGTTTCGACCTTCTTGCAGTTCGCAAAGGACTTTTGGGATTCAATCTGCAAGCCCCGACCAGGCAAAAAATGAATGGTTTTTGATACTGTTCATATTAGGTGCGGCTTTTAGTGGAGTTTATAATCTTGGTGTTGCCTTTCGATTTATTTTATCTTTTACTTATTGGAGAATTCGTCCAATTTTTAACTGTATATGTTCATGATTGTACAACATCGTAATTGTACATTTGTAAATATAGATCAAGTTTTTACTAAAACTTTGATGGGTTCCTTTGACAACACTGAATATTTCAGCTTTCAATATTCCGTAAAAATCTCTACTTCTAATAGCCTATACTGTATTCTGAACAGACTATAACTTTCATTTAATTGAAGTTGTACAACGAAATCGTCTTTTTATCATTGGATCCCAGCTGTGCCACTATTTAAGTTAATCACTATTTAGAAAATGTTATACCTTAATATCGTATATTTGCGAGTATATTGCGCAGATTTATGGTATTCTAGTAAATTAAACACAGCTTTCTGAACTAATTATTTCCTGCTGTATGTTTGGACCTGTCTCAGTTTGAACTGTGTATATATGAAATAATTTTATCAATATTTTTATGACCATACTGTGATATTTGCTACGTGATATATTTTTATATTTGGGGGGTTGTAAACTATGTAATGGGGATTTATTTAAATAAAGATTTATTAAACTTACGTATACACGTTTAGTCAAGTTAATATCGGTAATAACCTTTTTCACGACGGATAGTTAATAATGCAATATTGAATAAAGATACGGGTTACTTGATGGCATTTGCTTGGTTACGTCATGAAAATGCCAGTCGTGGGTTCTAATGTCGGATGTTGTGTAAAAGTGCGATGACCATGAATAAGTCATCTTCTCTCAAAATTTGACACTGGCTATCAACGTCAAATAAAAGTAAAGGGAAAAGAAATATCACGAACCAAATAAATTTAAATAATAAAACTTTATGAAAGTTAATAAACGTTAGTAAAACTGTACACAATAAATCACAAAATATATTACATATAAAAATATATTATGCTAATGAGCAATTATTAATATCTATCAAAATAACAATATCACGAAATTTACATATCATTATAATAATCTTAGAATACTGATAAATAAACAGCACAATACAAGTATATACATCACTTGGACTATAATCCTAAGTTTTTTCATGTGTCTTTTGAATTGACCCTTGATATTAGACCGAAAAATCTGTCTTTTTATCCAGCCTCTGGTAGCTATTTTGAAAGTTGTCTGCTCTACGCCAGCCGATAACTGTCCAAATATCTCTCACAGGCTGGAATATAGCACGGTGATTCTAACTACTTTGATATGTGTCTTTTGGACTGGCCTTGGATATGTGTCTTTTCAATTGACTTTTGATATGTGGTTTCAAAAAATTGACAAAGCACTATTATCGTTTAATATTCTTCGCGTGACATCTGACTTTTGAAATTTGGTTTACGGTTGGGACGTATTTGACTAATTTCACTATATACATTGCTTGGAGAGATACAGAGATACAACATAGTATAAAAATTGCTATTGAAAATGGGGATACTGTTTTCTGAGGTACTTTTGTGAACAACCAAAAATAATGGTGGCATAATGAAGCTACGCCTATTTGGTCCTTCGATACGATGGACTGTCATGCCCGTAGCTAGTCCAGCGTAGTTGTTTTGAAGAGAGACTCAACTATAACGACTCAACAAGTTATTTAAGTTATCTGAATATTTTAGCCCCCCCCCCCCTCTAGCTACGGACCTGTGGACTGTACGTGTTTTGCATGTGCATAGATGTGTTTGTCCGACTACGATAACGTTGTATTGGTATCTTCGTTGAAACATTACCAGAAAACTCTATACGTTCAATACAAACCTAAGTACCATTTGTTTGTTTTGAGTAGTTCTCACGGGTCAGCGGTGTGACATCAGTAGTTTCAGTATTTATCAGACATCGCATACGACGAGCCGTACAGACCATTTGAAAATCCACTCTGAAGCCCCATAGATCCTGATAAAAGATATACGCATAGGATATACTAATCTTATTAACTAGAGCTCGTCTCATTTTGATGACACAGTTTCGGGTACAAAATCCTCATCAGAGAACATAATTTTGGCACTGAATCTTAAGTTGTCCTTGGGACACCAGGATCACTTTTCAGAATCTAAATCAGACCCATGGTTGTCCTACAAATAACAAACGTGTTCCAGGCACATTTATCGTCTACCATCTCACGTGCACTTATTGCAGATGCCATTACGTCAGCGCCCGTTCGACCGATCCAGCACGTTATAAAGCATATACGTTATAACAGGAGATTGACAAAAATGGAATACACAAAATTACTTACGTCCACGTTTTTTGTTGATCAGACATAGAATTATAATGACAATAACCACCACAATGGCTGCTATAAGGATGCCAATACCAATTCCAGCACCAACACCTAGATCCTGGGAACCAGAGCTACTTCCATCACCATTGGCTGTTGAGGATGACGGTGACTGAAGATGGTAAACCATAGAATAGGTGCCTCGATCATTCTTAGCATACACAACGTATCGTCCATAATCAGAGGTTTGGACTTCATTTATCTCTAAAGTCGAGGATGTCGATGTATCTTTTTGTTTAAATCTGGGGTCCTTAAGTTCTACTTCCGTCCCATCGGCTAGAAGTTTATACCACGTAAAGGTCGGAGGTGGGTTGGACGAGACCCTAAAACTCATTTCTGCTGGTTTACCTTCTTTAATTGGTAATTGAGTCTTGGTTTCTGTTTCCGTATCATGTACAGGTGCATCTAAAGAAAATGAATTTGAAACTGAATTGAAATAAAATTGATGTGCTATGATACTGCCAAAATGTGTATCTGGCAGTAAATCCTCATCAGAATAGCTAGATGAAGGTTAATATCCAAAATAAAACTTACATTGAACAGACAGACTGAACTTTTTAGTCACCATGGCATTGTCTATAGAAGTATGTCTAGCTTGGCAAATATAATCTCCAGTAGAGTCTCTGTTGACGGCTGTCAGCTTCAGGATCTTGTCATCCACGAGTTTAGTCTTGTCGCTGATCGTTTCTTTAAACCACTGAACCACACATTCCGGAAAGCAGTCGGATTGACAAGCTACCTCTAGATCACGGCCGGACATAATCACCTTGGTCTCTTCCGTTGGTGGATTGAAGGTAATAGATGATGGACCATCTGGAAAAAAAGCCGAAGCGAAAATATTAAAATAAGATGAAGATGAAGATGAAGATGAAGAAGCAGGTGTAGATGCAGATGCAGATGAAGTCGCAGATGAACATGAAGATGAAGACACAGGTGAAGATGTACACGAAGATGCACGTGAAGACGTAGATAAAGACTCAGATGAAGATGCGGATGAAGATGCAGATGCTGATAAAGAAGCAGATGAAGATGCAGATGATGGTGACGACTGGGGTGAGGATGATGAGGATGAAAGTGGGAATGGATTATCATGACAAGATAAACATATACTTACAAATGATTTTAAATTCCACAAAATCTGTGGCATCTTTACCAGTAATGTTATTCAGAGCCTGGCAGTAATATTTCCCTGTGTCCGGTCTTTTTACATTGAACAACTGTAGCATTCCGTCACTGGACGGGATCAAATTATCTCCCTTGATGTCTTCTCTATACCAGCTGATGGTACATGCCGGTTTGCATGCTGCCGAACAGGACATGGTGGAACTGTTGCCACCTTCTTCGACATACTGTACTCCTTCTGGAGTAATTATCATTGAGTCAGGACCATCTGGAATATAAACACGCATGGGTAAGTTGTCTTGGCCATGGTGACGTCTGACTGAAATTTGGAATGGTGCAAATGTTGCTGTCAGTGTCTCTGATATCAATGAAAAGTTTCGAAAACCCCTATAAAAAAAATAATGTGAAAATAGATGTAAAAGAATCTAAGCGCATGACTTACAAAGAAGATCAAGAGTAATGGACGAACTTGTGCTGTTTCCTAAACCATTAAACGCGGAGCAGGATACTACTGGCATCTGTAAATGATCTTGACCAAGTCTAGTAGATACAAATTCCAGGATGCTTGTCGAGATCCCATCTGTCACCGTGGTTGTGGTTCCGGTGACTTTCTCGCCGTTCACATACCAAGTTATAGTAGCTTGTGGATAAGTTTCTGTTGATGTACATGTCAGAGTGGCATTCTCGCCTTCGATGAAATTAAAATCTTGATCCTTTGAGATGCTCACGTTGGCTACTGGACTTGGTTCTGAAAGAAGTAACAATATCATTGCCGTTCCTTGTAAAAATCATGTTAATATCGGGGCTTCCAGATTGTTGCCTACCGGTTAAATGTGGCTCGTCTGTATCCTACAAATGAGATCAGCAAGCTAACATTGTTTTGCGATTCTTTCATCACTTGTGTCCAAATACTTTATACAATGACAATACAATGTGGTGGGTGTAGCTAGGGAGGCGGGGATGCTTAATCTTCAGCAACACTTGACACCAGAGAATCCTTTTAGCTAATATTGTTTTATTATTTTGATAAATCTATCGAGGTCCTCTTGTTCAGGGTCATGTTCACACATACATTTTGAATAATGGCGAATGTCACGTTAGCCCCTAAGAGAAATGACTATATCCTACCTATGCATATAACAGAGACATCTTCTCTATGCCTACAGTTATGTACACCCCAGTCTGCATGAAGACAATCAGCTAAGTGATCCTCAGTGCCGGTACAGTGTAGATCATCCAACCATATCCGACCTGTTCCCTCACCAAAGAAGGCATTTAATTCATAGCGAGCACCTTGTCTGAAAAGAATAGAAAAAAGAAGTGTCTATTGCCATGCAATTACCATGTTGCAGTTGCGATGTGTGTTTAATGTTGATAGTTGCCACGTGTTACCTAAATATCGGATGCTATGACGATTACTGCCGCAATAGATGTTGCTACCAAAAGAGGAATTACTACCAAAATAGGGGTTGCTTTCACAATAGGGGTCGCAACCACAATAGGGGTTCTTACAAGGTTGCTACCAAAAAGGTGGCTGTTACCGCAATAGGGATTGCCACCACATTAGGGGTTGTTACAATGTATGGCCAATTGCCCACAAACTGTATTATGATTACGTAAAAATGTATTACGGGTTGAGACCGAGCTGTCTGCAGACAACGGAAGCTTCCGTGTTTCCAAACATGTCACCACAAATAGTTCCCCATTCACCATTATGGAAATACTCCGCTCGTCCCTGGTGAGAACTGTTTCCACCAACTAGCCGTACTTCATTCGGAACACCTGGAATGGTACATGAAAATGAACTTTTCTGACTTTGGTAGATGACCATAAATAGAATCAGTGCAGATTAGATATCATACAAATACAACTTATAATACATTTTGACAACGGACAAAGGACGTTCTCCATCAAGATCAACTGGAATTAGTCTAGATACTGACTCTGTACTCACAGACTCAGATCAAAAATCATAAACTTACTTAGACAGACAACAAGAGCTTGATTCGAACACATCCCAGGATCCTGCCATTGTATTGGTATCTGGCAGTCTGTGAGTCTAGCTTCATCTCCCGAACAGCTAACGTTATACATCCAATTATTGGTGGTGGTCTGTTCTATTCTCCTACTCTGCTCAACTCGAGCCGAGGATCTGTTGGTTAGAAACGATGAGATAATAAGAGTCTCTCAGATACGTTGGAAAATCTCAATCAAACGGACCTTCAAGGACTGGAACTTGTAGGTAGTGGTATAGGTTTGAGAGCAAGCATCGTGATTCCTACTAGATGGATGTACATTTGAAAAAGAAACGGGTAAATACTCACGCATTAAATCCAAGAATATCGCAAATGACCTTGGCTTCAGAAGTGTTCAGGCCATCTCCACAAACAGCTCCCCATTCCCCTTTATAAAAAAATTCTACCAGACCATCGTGACTACCTCGTCCACCAGATAGTCGTACTGGGGCTGAAATATAGCGAGAGGTAGTTATACATTTCAAACCAGTGACGTTTCTATGAATCACTATAGGTGCTGAGCAGAGTAGTTGCCATGGAATTGTCAATGGGCTTACAAGTAACTCTATCATGAATATTAATTCGCAGATTAGGTGGGGGGGGGGGGGGGCTTTTTTTATTTTGTAGTCTAGTCGTGTGTATCGAGCTATACTTAGGTACTAAGGTCTCTCTGTGATTGTCTCGCTAGCATTTACTGTTATTACACGCTACATATCGCTACAAATTTTGTAAAGAAAAAACTCATTTTCATCTGGTATTTAAATGTTGATTTACCTTGGCAGGTGACAGCTACATCATCTGTATGATCACACCCAGCATGTTCTCTCCAACCAGCGTGGGAACAGTCATCAACCGTCTTTTCACTACCGATACAGCGCACATCATTCAACCAAATAGGACCTGTTGCTTCACTAGAATAACCACCATCGGTTGACTTAGCTCCTTCACTGAGAGGAAATAGATCAGATGTCAATACAGCCAATGCTGGTACATCAGTCCAAATTACATTAATACACAAAACCCAGAAAGGATAGAAAACTCTTTATTAGATTATATACCGCATAATTGTGAATATAATGCGCATCGATATACGCCACCACAGCCTGTCAAGTTTGCAGACAGATCCATAGATAAAGATTCCAGCTCGATTAAAGTACTTACGAAGGTAGTCCAAGCTGCCGACACGTCACTTCCGCTTCTTCAGGGAACCATCGTAAGTTTGCACACACCGTCCCCCATGTGTTGTTATATCTATACTCAACTCGACCTTCATAAAAGCTTTTACCGCCCGTTAGTCTAATTACTGGTTCACCAACTGTAATAAAAATACAATCCTCTTGGGGATCCTGTCTACCAGCTGGTCCTTGGCCAAACCTTCTGGTATTGATCTTTCCTTGATAAGTCCAATTTACAACTAGGTCGACATAAGTAATAAGGAAAGGTAAACTAACCAGAACCCATTTACTACAATAATGAGGACAGGTGACTTTCAGACCCTTAGCTGTAGCAGGGCAATGGAAAGGTGGGGCATTGCCATCCTGAAAACCGACCATTTCCATCACTGCAACCAGACAACATACACCATTGCCGTTCCGTAAGTATGACTTGCCCTTTTCAACAATCAAGTCTTGTTACTGGCCTGATTTAATTGCAGTAGAAAAAAATTAAAGATATACTTACGTGAACACAATACCACCGTGGACGTTGGACACGAGTCAGCCGTAATGACGTCACCATAGGAACACTCAGTAAGAGACGATTCAGACCCATTGCATGTAATATTGGTCAACCAGACGGATCTGGTACTTTGGCCAAATTTTGTTGTATCAACCTTATCCAGACTCACAGACCTAAAGACAGAAGTGAATTTAAGGGATATGGTGGTCGTGGGCTCTAATATCGGTCATCCTCGTTATTCCGGTTTGGCAGAGGACCTTTCTTTGGAAAGTTAATTTACCAACTGGTGGAGCTACCGTACAACCTTTCAGAATATAAATCTGAAGACATCCAGTTCTTCAAACAATAAAGGTGCTTTGGAAGTTTTAAATATCATGACATTCAGACTTGTTTTGTACTTTGGTTAACGTTTGCTTCAAGCGGATGCTGATATCGCAAACTAGGTAGTTGTTAGTGTAGTGTAGTTTTTGTCCGGAACATATATATACTCACGAATTAAATCCAAGATGGCGACAGACGACGTCTGCTTCGTTCACACCCCAGTTCTCATCACAGATACCAGTCCAGGATTCATTATACCAGACTTCAACTCGACCTTCATATTCAACTTTACTTCCTACCAGCTGGATCAGAGCTGCAAATTCACAACGACAAAGATATAATATAGGGGCTGGTCATGTAGTGTGCAATGAAGGAAGATTGCCCAGAACAACAGGATTAACCTTCTCAATTCGATTTTCAATTGTCGAGAGATATTTGACGTGCAAAGCCGGAACACACACAGGATCATCCGAACGAATAGACGCTTTTATCCATTTCAGCCCCTACGACCAACAAACAGTACCTCGACCAGTATTGGATCGAACCTTGAACGTAAATGATGCTTAAGATTTATCGACACCGTCCATGACAGACGAAGCAACGATTCAAATACTTACGGTGACAAATAACAGCAGCGTCTTCAACATGTTCACAAGAGAACTGTGATGAACCCCATCCGCCTAGCTGACAATCTTCAATCCGATCCTCTCGACCTGTACATTCCACTCTGTTTAACCACACTGGACCAGTTCCTTCACCATAGTGAGAATAATCCCTCACTTCAGCCCCGTTTCTACAACAGATTACGTAAATCCAGTTCCTTGCAATTGTACCCCACACCATTTCATAATATGATCCTGATAGTTGTCCCCAAAGTAAGTCAGTCTGCCCCTGTTTGTTTACCGAGTCATTGAAGGCTGATGCCGCATATGAGAGGATCTAAGCTCACCCACAACTAAAAATCACATGGCTACATTATGGAATATTTCATATTGAATTTTGTTAATAAAACTTACGGATTAAAACCAAGTTGTCTACAAACTACGGCTGCATCTGATCTGTCCCAATAGTCATCACAGACTGTACCCCAGACGCCATTATAGTTCACCTCTATCCGACCTTCATACGGCTGGATACCACCAACAAGTCGTACTGTAGGAGGTTTGGCTGAAATATCGTTACATGTAGGATTAAGACACCCACCAAGACAATAAATGAAATGAAGGGTGTCACCACGAACGTAATTGGTCGAGAATTGAACGTGGAGGGAGAGTCCATTTCCGATTTTTGGAACTCAAACGGTAAAATCAGAACGACAAAGACCAAGTAACATTACACCACCCTAACTGTATAACTCTTTGATAATTTAAACTGTGGCTATTGAATTATCCAACTAACAAAACTCTCTAAACTCACGTGCACACCTAACAGCTGCGTAGTTTGTAGTTGGACAGGTTCCTGTAATTGCCAGTAGCCCGAGGTTACATTTTTGTAGCATGGGTTCCGATCCCGTACACTTCACATCCTTAATCCGCACTTCATCCTGGGTTTCATCAAAACTTAGACTTGGTATCACAGTACTTCCGGTTCTATAACACAATCGAAACGTGTTTGTACTACTAAAATGTGGTAATAAAGATCTCAAATATTGGGGCTAAATCAGCTTCACCAGGTTAAACCCTCTAGTTAAAGCAAATCTACAAACCATCAGTTAACTCATGGGCTTGGGTAAGTTACCTTTCCACATTATTTCAGTCTACCAGCTGTAGATAGGCACAGATAATCTGGGAAAGGTCTTCAAGAGCACAAATTCGGCTTTCTCTTGACCAAAAGATCTATGTTCTTATACAATCTGCTCAATAGGCCAAATTTAAAATTCCGTCATTAAAGGGTAAAGAGTATCGGAGATTGCCTGGAGTGGATATGGAACTGCACTGTTGTGTCAATGATGGTGAGAAACTATTCCAGCTTCCACCGGACCAAAGGATTTAAGTACTTATACAATCTATAAGCTCAACAGGTCTTATGATATATCAGACATTGTCAAGAGGTAGATTACGACCTAACCTGTTGTATCCAAGATGGTGGCAAACAATTTCAGCTTCCGTCTGACCAAAAGAACCAGCACAGATTTCCGACCAGGTATTATTGTACCAGATTTCTACCAAACCTTCATTAGTCTTTTCACCACCGACTAATCTCATTACAGCTGTAATATAATGGGGAATGAAATGAAATGTAGTTTCACATCCTACTTATCTGCTCCTGGTTGGGTTACTGTGGACAATCAAAACTATGAAGTGCGCAATGTGGGATTATTCGAAAAGACAATGGCATAAGCCTAGTGACATTTGACCATTTGACATTTACTCCCTGCGAGCAATCGCATCAACCTGCCAACCGGAAGTAATTTCTCAAGGTTATTTTATTATTATGAAAACAGTAGCAACAACAACAAAACGTGCGGTTAATTTGCAAATAGATAATGGAATTCTTTACTTACGACCACATGACACCGCTACATCTTCAGAGTGGTCGCAGTCCGGTTTATTCCAACCCCTATGTGGGCAGTCAGCCAGGCTGGATTCACTTCCGGTACACTCTACTCTTGAGAACCATATCGACCCCTTTCCTTCTCCGAAATAAGCTGGACCTCTCACAACAGCGCCTTCACTGAAAACAATTGGTAAAATCAAAACAAAACATATATAAATATAGTATGAACCTACAATTGAGAGTTGTACAACGCAATACTGAGAGACACGGGACAGTGCAGTACATACTACAAGAACTGATCGTAAACGTTCAAAACTTATTTCATTGTAACAAGTACACACGTGTCCTTACGCTTGGACTGTAAAAGATGGTCGTAACCGTTCAGTAGGCATACTTACGGATTGAGTCCAAGTTGCCGACAAACAACTTGTGCGTTCTCGATCCTCCAGTTGGAAAATTCACACATGGTTCCCCATGTACCATTATATAAATACTCTACCCTTCCTTCTGTTGGTTTTATTCCATCAACCAGTCTTACATCCGGTGCCTTGGCTGTAAATCGAAAGTAGAAATACACCGATTGAGATACCAGAACCAAAGTTTCTGGAAGATTTCTGTAATCCATTCTTCAGCTTTCTCCATTGTTTCTGTGAATATGTACATATTGAGCAGTTGTCTGAAGATCGCACAGAGTGTAACTATTAGGTTTGGTTTGATCAAAAGACTTACGGATGAGACCAATAAATCAGTGACTTACGTGTACATTGGACAAAGGCTGCGGCATTACAGGTACTGGTTTGGTTGAAAGAACCAAAGGTACAATCAACTAGGGAATACTCCAAACCCATACATTGGAGATCATTCTCCCATATTGTTCCATTGACATCTACCTCGATAGGTCTAGTAGTTCCTACTGCCCCTATCCTATAGAATTATAGAATTATAGAATTATAGAATTATAGAATTATAGAATTTTGATTAATCGTGAAGAGCAGGTCAGAGGGATACAGCATGATTTCACATCTGATAGAGCTGAATTTCAGCTTTCTGTATCAGTTTACAGAGTTAAAATCTGAATTCGAGCTTCCCTTAAACTTCTGTAGGTCTAGTTGTTTCCATTGCTGCTATCCTATCGAATTGCAATCAGACCAAGGTATATAGCAGACAGTTATAAGGATCCGTTTCAGCTAATTGTATTAGTTTTCAGAATTCAAAAATCAGATGTGCTGATGAAGGATCCCAAACATCTATCAACAGCATAGGGAGGTAAATATGATCATGGAGGCGTACTGTGGGTATTAAATTGACTCACAATTTTAACAAAAACCCATCTATTGTTAATCACAGTTCCTTGCTTTTGTGACGCAAGCATACTCTTCCCCTTCCAGACCAATAACGCCTAGATTATATCAATTGATACTGATATTCTGCAATAGTGCTGCGTTGACTAAGGTGATAGCGCCGTTGCTATGGTAAATGGATAGTAAACGGGAAAAACTTACGCTGACAGATGACCCCGACGTCCTCGAAATGTTGACAACTAGCTGTGTCATTCCACTCCGACTTGGTACAGGATTCTAGGGAAGATTCTGTACCATCGCAAGCTAAATCTCTCAACCAGATAGTTCCTTGGCCTTCTCCGAAATACGCCCCCTTTTTAGCAACACTACCGCCTCTGTAATTCAGGACACATACTTGTACTTGTATATAATACTATTCCTTTTTGTACCTGGTATGTCTTTTGAGATAACCAAATACGAAATTTGGCATATGCTACAGTTTCAATTTTTTGTAGGGTTGGTCTCGGGTTTACTGTATCCAGAAATACTGTCCTTACCTTTTGGATAGGGACATATCTCGGGTTTCAAATGAGAGGACTCTTTAGCGGCACGTACGTAACATTATCCTGACAGAAACAAAAGATTTATCGCCCCTACCTTCTAAATCCTAGCTGTCTACAAACAACATCAGCATCCTCTGTGGACCAGCCGTCATCACAGATTGTACCCCACGTTTCATTGTAATATATCTCTACTCGACCCTCGTTATATCTACTACCATCTACTAGTCGTATAGTCCACTCTATAAAACATACATTTATTTCAGGGTTACACTCAAACTAAGCCAGTGGTGAAGTCGTTCTCTAGTCAGTGGGGGTAGAAATAAGGGAAAACTGGCATAATGTGGGGTCAACTTTCGGGGTTGATATTTAAATTGAATATTGGAATGGTGAAAATTGATGCTGTCACAGTTTATTCGATACACATTAAGAATTACAAAACCTTTTCTCCCCTCGATCACCAGTTACATACGGATGCGAAGAACAATAGTGGTCATAAGTTTCGAACGCAGTAAGTGTGAATTGCGGTCGAAACTCATAGCCATTTTATTTATTCGTTACAATACACAACTGGTAATCGTTATGGTGTGAGAGCACATTAAGAGAGATGTTGGACTTCCTTGGAAAAATGTCATTTTGATTACCAAAAAAATATTTCAATTTAAGTATATATTATATAGGATTGGTCTGTAGCATGGTAAGGGTACATAAAGGGTATGATAAGGGTATTCCGAGAGGTTAAACGTATCATATTCCTACTATAAATTACTGTTGATAAAGAGTTATAACAATGACATGAATAATTCTACAGGGTATTTAAAGATGAGTCGTCGCATTTATCATACTTATTGTTTCATTAATTGATGTTTCTCTCTTTCAAATTATGAACAAAATATTTATTTTTTCAAGCATAAGAACACCTATACGTTCGATTGATATAAGTAGTTGGATTTTCAATCACAGGGAAATGCCTCAAAGTGGAGATATTATGTACTTTCATAGGGGACATTTGATGTGCCGTTGGCAGTGGAAAACCTACTATCCAACTACAATATAGACAACATCACATATGTCCACATTATCAGTGGCGGAGCCAAAGGGGGGCAGAGGGGGCAGTCCCGAAAGTAAGTTTTTCAGGCAAAAATCTGATAACTATGCACACCCCCTCGGACAGAAACCTCGACCATGCCTAACTTTGCACTTGAGTACGAGAATTATTGACAGCATTTTTGAATCCAAACCATCTAAAACCGTGCTTGGTATCCAACCTAAGTTTCACGTTCATTATTTAGATAAATACAAAATACGATTTGGGGACAGATACAAAAATACTGAAATAAGTGATTAAAAACCTATATGTAAGTCCTGACCGTGAATCAAACCTCAAACCAGACGTAAGTTGTAACATTAAATTGCTCTTTAACTACAACTATGTGGACTCTCAAATGCCCCACCAGTCTCATTGCTACAAAAATGTATATAAAATAGGGCTTGGCATTTCTCTAGTATCTAATGTCGGAAATTAACATGTTAAAAATATTTAAAGAATTTTATAACGTGTCATATATCACCTGTTTCTCTCTTCAAAAGGTTCGCCGTCTGACAGGAATGTGCTACATGGCTCTGACCCTAAGACCAAGCATAGCCACTTTCAGGGCCTGTGGCTTCTTAGAGTGTAAAGAAGTGCAGAATTCTACGTGGAGGGGGTGGTGAAAGGCCAGATATCATCCGGGACCGACCTTGTCCCCCCCCCCCCCCCTTTTTTTAACTTTCAAATATCAATTTACGTAAATTTAACCCTTTTGACATTTCTGTGGCTCTTCCTCGCCTGATGATTCTTTTATGAGTATTACCACATCACACATTACACTTGGCTACGAATATAAAAGCGAGTTTTACGCCCCACTGCGTGCACCTATTTGAGCTAATGAAAAGAACTACGCCTGACCAGGTATTATCATAAACGACCTAAGCTCTAGGATGTGCTTGGGTCTTAACTTTTATCACTGTTTCTACGATATCCTTGCGATCGTTTCGAGAATAAGTATAGCTAGCACCGCATTGACTCATGAAATGTTTGATCCTTACCCACATGTACAGTACTAGTATTAAGATTGGTTTATTGAATAAAATAGAGTATTTTTATAGTATAACTATAAGGTTATATAAAGTAACGTCTAACGCCCAACTGTCATGTATTTGTTTGAAGACGTATTTAACTCGTTTTGTCAACTCTTATAATATTACTTATTATTTAAACCACGTGTTTAGTGACCGACAAGCTTGTCCATTTTATTCTTTCAATGTGCAAAAAATATAACAGAATATTTTGACGAAAATAAACGGTTTTTCTTACCTGATTTCACTGTTGAAAGTTGTAAAATGCAAAATATGATACACAGGCATCCGTAATACTTCATATTCACTGACCTATATATACCTTGACACCTTATAGAGTAAGCTGCCTTACAATACAACACGCCTGCGGGCATTGAAATACCGGTAGGCCTGCCCTGGTGTGTTGACTTGACGCTGACGGGTCACAAGTGACATACGCTCGTTTTCATCCGGATTTGTTTAATTTCTGTGTAAAACATTCAAATGTTTCCTGCATTTATCATCAAATCTATTAACGTCTATCTTAAGGATCCAGCCCCCGGCTTGTCATTCATAACTCACTGTAAGGTCCCGGTAAACAATCAACAATTGATGCAATCGACTCTATCTTATTTTGATGCACATCTTGAAATAGAAAATAGACCCTGAGACATGTTTCAACAACGATCGTGTTGTAGGCTCTTTATCATTATTTCTATATCACTCTACAATTGATGTATTGAGCACTATTTTAACAGTGGTATTTCTATATCGCTCTATAATTGATGTATTGAGCACTATTTTAACAGTAGTATTTGTATATCGCTCTATAATTGATGTATTGAGCACTATTTTAACAGTGGTATTTCTATATCGCTCTATAATTGATGTATTGAGCACTATTTTAACAGTGGTATTTCTATATCACTCTACAATTGATGTATTGAGCACTATTTCAACAGTGGTATTTCTATATCGCTCTATAATTGATGTATTGAGCACTATTTTAACAGTGGTATTTCTATATCACTCTACAATTGATGTATTGAGCACTATTTTAACAGTAGTATTTCTATATCACTCTACAATTGATGTATTGAACACTATTTTAACAGTAGTATTTCTATATCGCTCTACAATTGATGTATTGAGCACTATTTTAACGGTGGTATTTCTATATCACTCTACAATTGATATATTGAGTGTTATTTTAACAGTGGTATTTCTATACCACTCTACAATTGAGCACTATTTTAACACTAAAAATATTTTAATATTGTAAAATGTAGATCTAGATATTTCGTTTTGGGCTACTGCAGTCAACCCAAGATCAGAAGAAGTTTGTCTAAAGATTGTGTTCAGTCTGATTATCCGATTTGAATTGACCAATCATTCTGAGCGATACAAGTAATGATTTTCTCATGTTAGACAGCTATCACGGAGTATGATTGGTTGATATTGACTGAGAAATCAGTGTGCCGAAGAATTTCTCCAGATCAAGTAATCGAGTAATTCGTAGGCAAAAAACCGTAACGAAATTCTAGACAGATTTGGTCTGATCTGCGATATCAGCATCAACCAACCTGAATATGCTTTTCAACAAAGTTACCAGAGACTGAACACAGTTGTTTTCGTACAGGATTAACAGGAATTGGGAACGAAACAGGATGAAGTATACTATTGTATAGTCAACAGTCTAGAATATATCCGCCATGACAACAAGAATAACCTACTATACCGACTTCCTGGCATGTTAGTGCATGGAAGATATAATATGCACCGTAATATAACGCCTTGTTTAAAGGGACAGTTGTTGATTTAAGCCTTGAAAATATGTAAATAGTCTTCTAGAAATGTACGAAAATCGCATAAGACCTTCAGAAATATCTCAAACTAGGAATTTTACTCACTATTTCTATATATATTTTTCTATATATCACAGAGTATCTTAAAATGACGAGTCGTCTTTTCAACTTTCAAACGCGGATAATTCAAATTTAGCGATTGGTGCCGATGTTCGCAATACTTTAAATAGAGAAAGTTTCTAATGGCACTACCAGTACTTCCAAAAGTCGATCCGGTGTAGACGCTACTCAGTCATTACACTCGTGCATAATCGGAATCACACATGCACGAGCATGTACAGCTGCTGACAGTCATTATTCGGCCTAATTTTATACCCATTTACAATTTAAAACGTGGGTTATCACTCACGACCCAAATGTGTCTCCAAAGAAAAACATCCCATAAAAATCATTCGTTTTATTTTTGTACTATTTATAAACATAATTGTCATTTTTAAATACCTTAAAGGGGTATCGTTCTCTATTTTTCGTTGTTATAGATGAACTGAAATTCCAAATATATTATTTTCACGTTAACATCCCTTTAAAGGCAAAGTTAATATATGTTTTGTGTTTTATTTGAAATACTTTGAAAGTCATATACTACCGAATGTTATATATCTGAATCATGTTAAAGAGTTTTTAAAATAGGTTTTCTGGTCTGTTTAGGTGTATCAGGGATACTGATAGCATCTATGTGCACTATTCCCTTTTCCAGTGCGTTACTTAAATTTCATAATGCCGCTGTCCTGGCAAAATGTCTCTCATTGAACCTTCCATGGCGCTGCCCGTCTTCATTAGCCCACATGGTGCAGAAAAGTAGCACGTAAAACGCCATTCATTTAATTGTTTCATTTCACTGAAATTTTAAATCAACATAGCCAGATTATGATTTCATCAATGCAAATAACATTCAAACCAATTTGTTTTACGTCCTACTTTTCTGTTCTATATTGGGTCCATTACGACAGACAACACCATGCAGTGTACAATTAGGAAAATCCCTGGAAACCCCCTATTAGGCCAGAAACCAGCTTGGTTATCTTTTCTTTAAAAAAGAATAGACGAAACATTCCTTTTGTTTAATTTATCATACCAAATAAACACATAAACATATCCATTACTTATATATACTTAAACGATTTATATATTACATATGTATAATTTATGTTGTTTTGACGGATTTATCAATGTCTTATAAAGCCCGTATGACACGAAGCCGCGTAAAGAGCTTGGCCTTATACTTTAATATTTAAATTTAAATAACGAGGTATGGTGTACGGTGCAGGATTATCGAAACATTAGAAGAAGATAGAAGAAGCCAAGATACTTACGGTGTTTGTTGCTTTGCCCGGTGGTGTCATTGGCATATTATTATTTTGAAGTTAAATTAAGTCCTCTAAATGCCCAAAATCCATTGAGGCCATTCATTGGATTCCGTTGGCCGATGGGGGCCTCTTGCAGCCCTCAGATCCCCGGCCTCAAGTCGCTTCGCTCTTCGGAGAGACACCCCAGCCATTGTCTAGATATACGCCCTGCGTTATGTGTATATTACTGGATTATTTAAAGCTATAAGAACCAAACGCACTTACAATATGGTGGATATAAATATGGGCGAATACTACTTGTGTAATTGAGGCTTTAGACTTTGAAAATGTTATGCATTGAAGCATGATAAGTTGAATGAATGATGTATTCAGGATTTTCGTTCAATCGTATCGTGATCTTCAATAGCTACCATGGGTGCTCCGGTGCTGGGTCACATAACTGTATCACCCAATCCTGTTTTCTGTTGGATTAGTATTGCCATGATATTTTATTTTTTTATTTTTTCCCCCGTCTCCTTTGTAATTCAACAAGTTTTCTATTCAGTGGCGGAGCCTGGTTGACGTCCGAGAGGGGGGCGAAATATCTCAGGTTGCCCGGTTCACACAGTTATGAGAGTCATGCCCGAAAAACTTGCTCCGCCACTGTTTCTATCACAGTCTCGTTCTGATGACGATGCTTTTAACCAGTCATGTGTCGCGAATTGTTAGATATCGAAACTCAAAGTAGAGCAATATAACACTGTCTTTTATCATACGGGTTTTTTTGAACGCTTTCTTAAAATATTTTATGTGTTGTTGTCTGTAGTTAAAAATATGTCGAATAGTTACTTCCCTTTTATCACACAGTATTTGATCGGTAGCCAGTGTGATTGCGTGTCGCAGGTTCAAATCACTAGTACTTCTAACTGGATCAGCGAGCACGACTTGGCTAACCTTCATTTTCAAGATCACAATTTCGTTTCCTTTTGTCTTTTTATTCTTCGTCTCCATTGTAATCTAACAAGTATTTCACAACAGTTCCGTATAATGATGTTATATTTAACCAATCAAAGGCGTCATATAGCGGGGGCGTATCTAGATAATAGTGACGAATTGTGGGATAGCCGAACCCAAACATAAAGCAATATGACAGTTTCGTTGGGTCCCGCTATCTCAAAATTCGTCATTGTTTTTTGGTAATCGGTGCCACATTTGGAATGGTTACAAATATCGTCATTAGAACGGGACTGTGATAGGATACTTGTTTCATTACAATGGGATGAAAATATATAAAAATGTATATTTTACAATATCTATGCAGATTCCCATTTTAAACCCACTGCTTAGTTAGGAGTAGTGGGATGTTTCAATTACAAGTCAACATATTTGTCGTTTTAACGATACTGGCTAGAACACAATAACGAGTTTCGAGGTGGCATAATGAGGTGGTTATGAGAAATAGATGCTAAACAGAGTCATTCGGGCAGAAAATACGACACAAAACAATTTCAGCAAAAACATTTTGATAGACGTGAAATGTGCTAGGTTTTTGTGTTGAAAGTTATATATCACTTTGTTTCATGGAATAAGTGACTTGGTTGGAAGACAAAACAATTCAGAGACTGAAAAACATCTTAAAGAGAGTGTTAACGGATTTATCTAGAGGTTGTTTTAAAAACATCAATCGATCAACCGGAAGTATAACATAAAGCGGATATTTGTGGTGTTCATTAAAATTACGCTCCTTTTCAATATGTAGATGTGACCGCAGTTGTGAGACGTTGAACTTAAAGCCATCAAAACAACCTTTTTTGTTGGAGGGGTTGCCCTTACTGTTTAATATTCACGTTCACGAGTTTCATAATTATGAGTGTTCATTTTTACAAAACAAACCGTACGTTAAGCGTGTTGATTGGCTGGTTTGAAAATCATGTGACATTATAAGTATATAGCACCTAAAATATCACTGATAAAGGGAAACATGTAGATTTCTTTAGTTTCAGATGTGCTCGCAGAATGGCATCAGGTGTACTAGAAGCGTGAGCACGAAATGCATGACTTGCTATGCCCGCCACAAGGGTTAATATAGCGAAACGGAAATAAACCATGAAAGTCTAAAGTACATTTTCTTGCCGAGTTCTAGTTTTGGAAACCCTTTGAGATAAAAACAGGATCAGCTAAATCCTGATTGATCAAATAATCTAGTGGGTATTTATTCTCCATTAAAGGCAAAAACCTTATAAAACGTCAAATATCAGCAAGTTATTAATAAGTTAATATTATGGATAAAAGCAGATTACGGATTATACAATGGCATTTCGACTTGAACGCACCTGCTCCGAATTACCACAGTGGCGTTTCCATCGAGGAAGGGAGAGGGACATAGGAAAGGGGCTGACTCGGCTTTGACCCAACCACCGCCCCCCCCCCCCCCCCCCTTTCCATTTTCTTATCATTTAATACTTGGAATGAATTGCCTGTGGAGCCTCGTAATAATTCTGTAGCCCCCACGCGACCCCTCATCTAATAACTCCACTGTTAATGGCATAATGTGTCAAAGAAAACTAGATAGATTAGACACTAAGCTCGTGTTGGATTTCGTTTGTCAAGCTATTACTAAGTTCGTCCTATACCTTGACTGCAATAGCTACCTTTCTTGTATCACGGAATGTAGCGAATTGATTGGATTGTACCCCAGCGAATACAACCACACAGAGCCCTAGACAGACTATAAACTTGGCTTATTGATTACAGGCTTACTGTGGCGATGACTCTGATTGGCTGTATTTACAGGCTTCCGTGATACAAGAAAGGTATCCTTACAATATCAAGCTATTACGAACTTCGTATTATAACTTGACTACAATAGCTATCTGTCCTGTATCACGGAATGCTTCGATTTTATTGAATTGTTCGCCAGCGAATACAGCCAATCTAGACAGACAGACTGTTAACATTATGACTTATTGTTTACAGACTTTTTATGGATGACTCTGGCTGTATTCGCTTACATACAATCCAACCAAATCACTGCAATTTCCACCTTCCGTGATTCAAGAAAAGTGGCTATTGTAGCCAAAGTTTAAGGTAAAACATGACATTGTGAAGATGGAGGTCCGCCTCGCTAGCGAATCAAACAGTAATGATCGTATTAAGGCATAAATTGAATAATTTTTTATTTAGCTAATGAATAAATAACCATATTGCCATGCATTATTTTTCAATTTGTCCTTGTATTGCTATTGGCTACATACATCAATTTTCGATGTAAATAAGGTTATATTTTAAACGAAGACATAATAGATGTTGAATTAACAAACTTGAGATAAAATTTTCCTTCAAAGTAACTTCGATTGTATTACATGTAAACCTAAAAAAAAATTAATAAATAACGTAGTGATCTAGAAACGATGTGATTTGAATAATCAATCCCTCATCAGTTCGGGCGGTTGTAAATTGGGGAAGGAATCTGTCTTTAGGCTGGAATAGAGTAGGTCTATGTGTCTATTGTCGGGGTATGGTATTGTATTGTCGATACCATAGAAAATGGTAGAAGCGAATCGTGTCCGCTTCGTGCCCTTGTCCGGACGCATACTTCCTGTGTTCTATTTTCTATTGTACCTATTATCCTGCAATGTTCATCGCTCCTGACACAGTACCTCGTCTGATCACAGATTTACGGGTCATTTGTAATTGCTAGAATCTGCTATGCCGCTGCATCTTTAAGTGGACGTTAACCTCCACAACAGTTGCTTTACCCGTGCAAATACGAAGAGACATAATAAGATGCATGTTTCCGCTGTTTGTAAGAAAAGGACTAAGAAACTGGGATAATTGGGACCTTATATAATAAAACCCTGAATCTATGTGTCAAATTAAAGACATGAATTGGCAGCTGGTTCGTAACAAGAGGAAATCGTTTAGACACTCAGCTATTAAGATATGATATATGAAATGGAGTTTTACGTCCTTCCTTTTCTGAGCCTGATCGGACTGATGAGTACGTGGATATACATGTAGTGTGCAATGAGGGCAATTTTGCCAGGACAGTGGCATTAGCCTGCTCTTTTTCGATTACCAACGGTCGAGGACCTTAGAGTGCACATCATTTAGCACACGGGGTTTTAGTTTATTGTCCAATCTGAACGACAAGACACCTTTTCCATTGCAACCCCTCCAACCTGCACTACTTGGTTGAAAAATCCATTATGATATAAGGACAAAACAAACTCTAGTTGTTGGAGTAAAATGGGGTCAAGCTTTACGTTCAACGTTTTCTACTACTATTTACAGGAAACGAATCAAAAAATTACATTTAATTTGTACAATCTATTGGTATATTTGGGTGAAATGAGTACGAGTTTTATGCCATACATTTTACTGTACATATAAAATTAGAAAACCAAATACCATTTAATATTCGCTACGTGTAGAGCTTTGATCCATGGAGGATATTGGACTATTTTTGTGATGAACCGGTAAATCACCCAGATAAAACGATTAAGAGTCATTAAATCATTAATTGACTCAATTTGTTCAATCAGAATCTGTGTTACATACAATAAGATGATTATATATTGTAATCAGTCATTGTTATTCCAATAAAGCCAATTAATACAAGCTTAGCTTCAGCTCGGATTTCGATACAGTATAACTGCGAATATAATGCGCACCTGTAACGCGTATTTCATCTTTTGTTCGAGTAACTATAAAACCTAGATCACACTAAATTTTCTAACCAAACCAAACCAACGTCTACCATTCGACTACCAATCAACAAGAAATACCATGATCAGAACGAGTTTGAAAGAGCAACACCATAACAACAACACAGCATCATCCAATTTAAACCAATTCAACTATCAACTACTACGACTACTAACAACTACCTAGTGTGAGATATCAGCATCCGCTGGAAGCGAATGTTAACTTGTCATCTACCAACCAACCATAAATTGCCCATTGACTTATCTTATTAAATTTGTAACATTGCTAACCTGCTCCACGATGTTATAAATATTGAAACCCAATGGCACTCAAAATACGATAATTGCAGTACTTCAACATTCAGTATAAAACTTGGCACAGAAACGCAGAACATTAGACTTGATTTCATTTACACATAGCACAGTACTGTCCTTCATTTAGCATAACTTGGCACAGACACGTGGGACATATACTCTATTTCACTTCTCAACCTCAATACAGTCGCTAATCGAATGTCTGTAACATAATATAAATGATGAATGGAATATGACATGTCTATCCTCTTTTGTTACATTGTCATTCCTAATATCTTATTTCACTTCAACTAGAAATCTTATTATCTTACTGTCTTAGAGTCGCCTTCGTTCAGTTCTTATTACTTATTCGTCTTACGGTCACGTTCGTTCACTATTGTAGGCGAAAAGTCACCATAGTTAATTCCTTACTATTTATTCGGCTTGAAGTCGCCTTCGTTCATTCCTTATTACTTATTCCTCGTCTTAAAGCCTTCTTCGTTTATCATTTATTACTTATTCTTCTTAAAGCTATATTCGTTCATTCCTTATTACTGATTTCGATATTGCTACCTCCGTTCATTTCTTACCACTTATTCAACTTAAAGTCACCTTCGTTCAGTCTTTATTAGTTATTCTTCTTAATGTCACTTTCGTATGAGTTCAGTCCTTATTACTTATTCTTCTTAAAGCCACCTTCGTTCACTTCTTATTACTTATTCTTCTTAAAGCCACCTTCGTTCATTCCTTATTACTTATTCGACAGAGCTGGAAATAACTACTTTGAAGAAATGTGACCGAATAATGGTTTATATCCCTAAGAGTACCTGCTTTACAAAAAAGGTTAATCCACTCAAGGGAGATAATTTGATCAAAGCAAACGGGATTGAAGACCTGTAACGAAATCTATGAATACTTTGAAGATAATGTAATGAAATCAAGGGAGATGGGTTAAGCCGACCTTTTAACGCCAGCCATGTATTAAAGTAACGCAATTACAAGATATGATTTACGAATTGCAGAAAATTGGATGAATGAAGTTAATCCATTGGGAGATAATCTAAGCCACAAAATCAACCACAACGTTATATAAATATAACGAAATTATGCCTTTTATAAACCCATGGGTGACAATTTAAGCCATGTATGTAGAAATATAACCAAATTACAAACCATTATGCATTTAAGACCTTATAATACATGTGTGCCGGAAATGCAAAAAAATAAATGTCAATGGCACAAAGGCAAGATTTTTTCCACTCAAGGGAGATAAATCCTTTTCCGCTCAAGGGGGATAAATCCAGCCAAATTACAAGAAACCACTCCTATTAGATAAGAGTAATAGATATGCTTAATGTATTCCAAATTCACCCAAGAGAGATAAATCCAGCTAAATTACAGAAAATCATGCCTTCAAGGGGAATAACTCAAGCTCAATAACAAGAAATCATCCCTTACAGGAACGAGTGAAACAATGCACGAAGGGCTAAATTTAACCCACTCAGGGGAGATAAATTAAGCCAAATTACAAGAAATCACGTCTTGAAGAAAAGTGAAATACATGCTTGATGGGCTCAAATTAAGGGAAAAAGGCCTCTAAGGGAGGTAAATCCAGACAAAACACAAGAGATTAATCTCACCTCGAATTACAAGAAATCACGCCTTTAGAGAAAGTGCAAGACATGCTTGATGGGCTAAATTTAATCCACTCAAGGGAAATTAATCAAGCATAATTACAAGGAATCACTCCTTTCAGAAAAAATGGATATTTGCTTAATGGGATTAAGTTAATCCACTCAAGGGAGATGAGTTAAGCCGCGGTTTTCACGACAGCCTAATAGACCCAGACAACTGGAGTTAAGTAGTCAACATTTTGAGTTGATCTGTGATAACCTCGCCTGACAATTCTCGACCTTTTAGTCACTTTCTTAATTAATCTCTTCTTCTGCTTATTAAATATATTGTGTTTCAGACGACTAAAAAAGTAGTAGACAACTTGTCATAGAAGTTTTGTATTCAGTTGTTCACATTTTAAAACCTGTTCGTAAAATGGCTAGCTCCACAGACCCGACCCAGCCCTTCCCCAGTCGTGATAGACGGATGTGATAGCTTCATGGGTAGGGCAAGATACTCGTCAATGTCAATATTCGTTCAATGTTTGGGTTGATATTTTCGAGCACTTCCACCATGACGTGACGTTAGATGTCGTAACCAGCCAGTCCCTCTTTGTCTATGCTTTGACGATGTCTGGTTCTACACGTGACGATATCACACCCGTACATCACAGCTAGGGAACTGGGTATATAGGGCAAGATTTGCCAGGCTCAGTTTATCTTTACTCCTCCGACAGATCTCTGGAAACACTCACTCGTGCCATTAGTTACTTCGCGTGTCCTTTATTCTTTTGTCAAACAGTTAAGTTTTAAAACAAACAGATTCGTCTTGTCTTTTGTTATCTTGCGTTCAATTGTCTGTAGACCATTCGTTCGAGAAGTCCCGTGTTCAGCTGAGCAGCTTTTTGAAGCTCTTTTCCCTTCACCCTGCGTTCATTTGTCCTTTTACAAGTGGGGCGCAAATATCAGACCTTCACGTGATAGAACCGTGATATAGGCGACCTCTTTCAAGCGGAACGCCATCCTATTACAGATCTAATAAAGATTCTATAACAGAATCCAGATCTCGCATGCAATTTAAAAATTAATAAACATGTGATATATTGTGATAGAAAATACATGGTTCAAACCCATTCATCATCTTTTATTAGAACGCGACGACCTCAGAGACACACTGGCGTTCAAAGATTGTGTGGTGATTTCTTTTTTGTAGCGATATCTAGACTTTTTGTACTGATAAATAAAACCTTCACAATGTCAAGCTGTTACAAACGTCGTACTTATAACTTGTCTAGAAAAGTCACCTTTCTTGTATCACGGAATGCAGCGATTTGATTTGATTGTTCGCAAGCGAATACAGAAAGGCTGTAATCATTATGGCTTTATGTGTTCACAGACTTTCTGTCGAGGCCATTGATTGGCTCTATTCGTAAGCGTACAATCCAATCAAATCTCTCAATTTACAATCCATGATGCAAGAAAAGTGACTAATGTAGTCAAGGTATATGTATGAAGTTCGTGATAGCTTGATATTGTGAAGATGAGTGGGTAACTGAAATCAGGAGTTAGCGGTTAGCGGCGTGGGGTTATCGATACAGCAGATAATAAAAGCAAATTGTGTTCGTATCGTGTCAGGATTTGTAAAGAAGAGTACGTCTGTGATAATCGGAGAGGCTGACGTCAACGATATACATGCACTCCTTCGTCAACAACTCCCGGAGTAGGATTGATAAACAAGCTAACGCCAATGATTTGCTGACATGCCTTCGTCAATGATATGCAAATATGTCTACGTCAGTAACTTTCTGGGTAGGATACATTAGGTTAATAAACAAATCTGCAGAGGATAAAGTGCGTATAATGATGGTCGTTATCAGTTAATTATTACCATTTATACCAGCCCCATCTTCACTTATCGTCTTCCATTATCGCTAATTAATTATAGTCCAGTATGATTTATCGCCCTTGACATTCACTTAATACCATGTCAAATGTTATACATCATCAATGCTGCCATGTCAATTTCCTTCATTGATAAAACTACCGAACTATGATCAGAGATGATCAGAGATCAAACGAAGTCATTCAACTTCTGACCGAATTCTAGATTCCTTGCAACATGTCTAGTAACAACCCCTTACCGTTCTGTACGGAAACTGCCGATAATTATCGAATGGATTTCTATAGAAGATCGGGCATTCTTCAACTTTCGACTGTCTCTGAAAAGCTGTAACGTTAAAGGTGTCAATAAAAGAGGAATGATGTAGGTGTACGATGCAGTATTATCGATAAAGTAGAAAATAGAAGAAGCGAGACACAAGCAGTACCGATGGCAGCTTCTTGGCACTAAAGGTGCAAATAAGGAGCAAGCTGACTTAGTGGGGGGAGGGGGGGGGGGGGGCGGGGGGTGTGGGGGGTGGGAAACTGACGAGGTTGAGAATCTATACTGTAAAGTACTTTGGAAGCACCATAAGCACCATAATTTAGATGTAAAAGGTAGGGCTTAGCTAGGAGTATGAATTTTAGGGACAAGTACCGTCGCCCCTTTTCTGCCCCATGCCCTGACTGTTTTGACCACACAAAGATATTTCAGGGTATATCCTCATTCCCAACCCCGAACCCACCAACAGTAAGGTTAAGACTGTAGAATAATATGCTGATGGCGTGTAACGTGTCATTTGTCATAGTTTAAATTAATAGCATTCGGAATGTTATGTGATTTAAACGGGCATGAAACGTGACAAAATGGTGAATGGAGGATTTCCATCTCATAGATATAAAATAATTACTCAATGACACTCAATTAAATGGTGTGCTTGAAACTGGCAGAGAAGAAATCGTTTTATTTTAAGTGCAATAAATTGAAATTTCAATCCAGTTGATTAAATTCAGATTAATGTAATGTTGTACAAACCTCTGACAACAATTTTTTAAAGGCCTTTTTTTCCCTGTTGGAATAGTCGTCTAAATATCGTATTTACAACTTGATTGAGTTTCATTTCAGCTTTTCATACGACTGCTAAGAATGTGTTGGTTTCTGCAACCCTAGACTACCCTTGTATGAGAACAGTTAGAGCAATAACTATCCTTCCGTATGTGGCGTGGGTTGCCCTGTAGCATGTTAGTCCTATATACCTAATTTCTGGGGTGGCGGGGGTGGAGGGGAGAAGCTATGGCCCCTTCCCGCAGAAACACCAAATATACCCACAGGAGGCCCCGTATATCTGGTTAACACATTGCTTAATATAAAACATAGTGATAGTAATATAAGATATTTTTTCTTAATAACATCAATGGTAACAGAAGCAACTAAACAACAGCTAAAATAGTAACAGCAACGTTTATATACACACTATAATATATAACATATCTTCCGTTCTGAAGTATTCAATAACTGACTGAGAAGTCAGGTCGGCGATCCAAAAATCTTATCGGGTCCGTCGCAAGTGCGATGAATTGGATGGCAGTCAACATAATCCAATGAAAAGAGCTATAACAGTTTTTTTTAAAAATTCGATGAATGGTAATTTTAAAACCGCTGTTACTTTTTTGGATGAAAATCCAGCGTTAAGTTCGCTTACAATTGAATCAAATGCTTAAACCATCTGAAAATGGTTACTGGAAACTTTAACCGGAAGTCGAATCAATTAGGAATAACTATGCAACAGTTTTAGCAAAAAGTGCATTTTTGCAAAGCAGAAATGAGAACAAAAACTGGATATTTCGGGTTGGGCATTTGAGCTCATGTACACAGCTCTCTGTCACAAATGACAAATATAGTATAGAATTATAATAAACAAAATAATATTTACATATCTACATCACGTGACCTTTAATCTTTGATACAAAAAATCTTTCCACTTGGGTCGACCCCCTTCGAATTTGATAGTAACACGTGCTACAAAAAGAAAAGAAGCAACGCAAAACTTCCGTAATCGGTTTTCAAAAACCTCAGCGTTCATGAATTCAGTTTCATCCTCCTAAGATATCCAAACACCTTAGCTTACTAGCAATTCCTTGACAATCTGTATGTTGTGGTATTTTCACCTTTATCTACTGCTAAGTCGGCAACTCAAATGAAGTCTATTAAATCACGGGGCTTAGTTACAAAACTCAACACTGGAGAGCTCCACAAAGCAATTTTTTCACAACCAGAAATCATAGTTACTGCGGGAAAGTCTTTCCAAACATCACATCGTCACAGACTGTGCGCAAACCGGAAACAGTACAGTGTGAGGTTTATAACATTATCATAACACAACCAGAAATCAAAATCAAAAGGAAACGTTCTTTGGTCACCAAGTGTGCCTTCACTGTTTTTTTTACAAACGCTGGAAATGGATCACAAAGTATATCCTATCCAAACAACATGGCGTCCAGGTCAAGGTTCAAATACTAATCATAACACAGCTGGTGATTAAAATCTTAGAGGCAAAGTTGCCTGGTCACCAATAACCAATCACCAATAACATTGATAAGGGGTCTCAAGGTATATCCAAATTGTTTTCAAGCATTACATCGTCACATTGTCACAGCGTCACATCGTCACATTGTCACAGCGTCACATCGTCACATTGTCACAGCGTCACATCGTCCTAGCATCACAGCGTCACATCGTCCTAGCATCACAGCGTCACATCGTCACATTGTCACAGCGTCACATCGTCCTAGCGTCACAGTGTCACGAATTGTGTCCAAATCAGAAACTATGAAATTCAATACAATCTGAAATTAATTCCATTATCAATACACAAATCGAAATAAAAGATAGCCTTGTTTGATCACCAATTAGATGTATACCTTCATTGTGTTTTACAAATGTTGATAACGTATCACAAACAACGTTCAAACAATACATCTTCACATCGTCACAGTGACACAGCGTCACGGACTGTGAGAAAACCAGAAGAGGAGACTCAGTATAGTCTGAGCTTTATACCATAACACGACCGGAAGTAAACATTAAACGGCAACGTTCTTTCGTTACCAATAAGATCCTTGCCCTTATTGTTATCCACTAACGCAGATAACGGATCGCAAAGTATGTTTCCAAACATCAAATCGTCACAGTGTCACGGACTGTCACCCTCTGTGCTCAAAACCACAAACAATGATTGAGGCCTCAGAAACTTTTCTCCGACAATTCGTCCGACTCGGCGATTTTGTCGTAACTTGTTAAAGCACTACCCATTGTGCGTGTAGAGTTAGTGTTTCCGGAAAAAGACATTTCACTGCGTCTAGCGTACACGTAATGCTTCTTCCGACAACATCGGAACGCAGCAATAAACGCTTGACGGAAGTTTTTGTTCAGAAAGCAGTACGTGATCGGATTACAACACGAAGAAACGTAAGATAGGAGATGGATCAGCGATTTGGTTAAGTTTGAAACGTGGCGTCTGGCGCTGTCTATGTCGTAGATCATCCACGTGTACACTATATATGCCGGAGCCCAGCAGATAAAAAATTCCAATACCACTGCGAATAGCATCTTGATGACGCGTTTCTTTGCGGCTCGACTGCGGTTACTGTTACTCTGTCGCAAGGCTCTTTGTAATTCAATGCGTCTGAATGGTCGTCCGCCAGTAGATGACTGAATATTCATTGGATATTCTGCGTCACTCAGGACGGAGATGTTTCCTTGTCCGTTGCCGACTCCATTGCTGGAATTACTGTAGTCGCCTTGGTTGGATTTCTCTGGAAAAGAAAATCAAGGAAAATATAGTATATCCACTTGTAGTACTATATTTTGAAAAGAATGTCGTAAATTAATTTAAACAATTCATGTGGGCTATGGTGGTAAGAGTGTTTTTTGAAGGTGGAAAACTGGAAAAATACCATGCTAGTCTATTAATTATTACAGATTGACTAATCATTCTCTTTAAAGACTTTCTGCAAACTGCTGGAAGGCAACGTACCGTCATCTCTTTGGAATAATTGTAATTCATAGAAGCACTTTCTACTTAAAGGTGCCCCCACATAATGGCGATCACCAATTGTATGGTTGGTTGCGAATAAGAATAGCGGTCATAAGTTTCAAACGCAACTTTCAAACAACAGAGTGAGCTGCGTTCGGTACTCATGATCACTTTCTTAATGCGCAGTCATACGCAACATGTCTTCGCAAGGTGTGAGAGCAACCTTAAGCACAAAATGTAAATCCCGACAGAGCATACGATTGGGCATGATGAAACGAAATGAAGCCATTGAGTTCTACGGAACTGGTCCAACGATGAGACTTCAGTAAGTAAACATGGCGAAGGTCAATCATACCGGCTCTAGACCAATCAATCAACCCAACTCGACCATTGTCAATAGTCTTGTACCATCAGGTTATGAATGGAACCTCTAACATTCACCTTTGACTCTACTAATTATTCATGGAAGGCAGTTTGAGAGGCAATTTAAAATCAATCGGGAGTAAAACAACTTTTGTGAATCTGTGTTCAACCTTGAAACTCGTTCTGGCCACGTCAAAATAGACCATTATTATTCCAATTTGATCATCAACAGTCTCGTATCTGCCATCAAAACAGTTTACATGATTTGTAGGAGAAGAATCATATCATTATGTTCACTGTCGGAATTCGGTACCAGAGGTACCAAAGGTTCGAATCTTGTGGCCCAATACGGCATTTTTTCGGCTCTATTGTTTTTCTAAACTTTTTACGTTTATTGGGTTATTAATGGCATCATTTTGCATAATTCAAATTTTCCGTCAGATGGTTACTGTAATCCTATAAATTTTTAATCGTATTTACGTCACTATCGCACAAACTGCTAATATGTTTTTAAAAGTCTTAAAACTCTTGGTTGTAATTAGATTACAAGCCACAGACAGAATTTACAGAAAATTTGAATGGTGCAAATCAAGGATATCAGTGTCCCATACAAATAAACAGTTTAGAAAACCTCTTAACAAATTATTAGAATCGAAAGAGTTCTAAAATTTATCGCGAAGTCTTAAAAAATTGATTTGTTTAAAACGATGGCTTCTGTTTTTTTCGGTAATATATTTTTTTAAGAAGCCATACAGGTCACTATTTAAAATAACTGATGTCGAAATAGAGTTAGCACTCTTGAACGTGATAGAATAGATATCACTCGTGTTTGTGCTTTCGTCGGTAAATAGAATTCCATTGGTTACTTCGTGTTTTATAGCATGTTACTACAACTGCCATCCATGACCTAACGACACGTTTCTTTAAATCGTGTTCTGTGGACGTTTAGCCAATAGCATTAAATGTTGTCATAATTTGAGCTAACCAATCAAAAACACTTTGTATTTTGATTGGTATCAAATGACCATAAGAACATAAGATGCATTACAATTTCTTCAGATCATGGATGCCAAGTAGAACCACCTGCAGAAAAACATGAAACGAAACATTTGCATTTAAAACAGATTGCTTAGAGTACCAACCTTTCATGGATTGATCCTCCAATCTCATCCCGATCCATAAGGTGTAGCAGATCCATCCATAAGCTAGCGACATGATAATCACCGGGATGACCAACAAAACCATATTCAAAATCATCGTATACGCCTTCTCCCATACTTTGTTATCCCAGTCTTCTCGGCAGCGATACACACCACGACCAGCAGTTCCTAGACGATGGTAAACGGCTATGGGCGACATCACGAAGAATGCCAAAATCCAACACAATATTATGACCTTGTAAGCATGAGTCCTGGTCTGCCATCGTCGTGATTTTAGAGGTCGACAGATAGCGAAGTATCTTTCTAAACTAATGGCTACCAGAGTAAAACAACTAACTGCTACTGAAACACCTGAAATAGAAAATAAAAAGTCATAAAGGGTCAACATGAACCAAAGGTTAACGGGACAACTGGACGCCATGTGAGTGACATTGACATATAAATGATAAATACAAAAATTTCTCATCTATATAATTATAGTGCTGCCATATATCATATGTGTCTGATAATGATATTTTTATAAAAGGTGCATGATGTGGGCAAAGCCGATCCAGTATCTCGCCCCGTCCCCTTTTGGAAACGCCTCTGAATAGATCCCCATTCAGTCAGTCTGTCCCCTCATTGTACCCCCAGTCTCAAGAGACTGAGGCTGCCACTGAGTGTATATGCCATTCCAAGCTGACAATACCCACTACTGTACATTTCATCACTTCAAAATCCAATACTAGTCAAGCCCTCCTTAATAGTTTCATTTGTTCGAATTCTCCAAAGGGAGGCAATCCTCATTGACCTAAGAAACTAACTGATTTATAATTCATATTTTAATACCCAACGGAACAATCCATGCATGTTAAATTCAGAGGAAGTTCAATAGGTACAAAAGGTTTTATGTAAAGGGAATATGATGTATTGTTATGCCTTGACTGGTTGCATTTAATGAATTAAAGGCATTAATTAAATACAAATAAAACACATTTGTACACTCAAGAGAGATAACTATTTTATAAAAGTACGAGTGGCTTCCCTTTACGATACCTCACAGCAAGGTAGATAATCGGGTTTAGTCGGCAACTTGATTATAAATATTGTGTAGCTTTCCTTTGAATTCTTTTTCGAATATTTCATTAAAACTTCAAGCCGATTATGAAATACATGAGAATGTACCTACTGGGCAATGATGAAAGAGGATTTGATGTGAAATGCGTTTGTAATTAATTATTATTCGTACTTTACAGATTTAAATTTAAAAATCCAGATTTTAAAAACGTAATAACATATATCCGAGCCAGGGGCAGGTATATAGCAAATCTGCATTATTCAGCTCCTCATTGATACATTGATATATGTTAGGCTCAGTGGCGTTCCTATCAGGGAAGTAAAGGGGGAGGGGGGAAGGTAAAGCCTTAACCCCCACACGGGGCTGGTGTGGCTCTGCCATGAATCATCCATGAATACCAAATTTCTTATTACCGAGTTTTTAAATTCTTAGTGCTGTGGGCCCCATCGACAATTCTGTACATCAGTGTATAATCCAACAAAAGGGAGATAATCAATGAATAAAGTTGAAGTCTCAAGGGAGGTAACTATAGTGAATATTGAGTGAAGTAATAAAAGAGTCTATCAAGAAGTAAATGAGATATTTACGATATGGAGATGGTCTAATAAAAGAAAGTTATCAACTCGACTAAAAGTTGGTGGTTATTGAGACGTGCTTAATGACATGGTTTAATGTATTGTTGTCATAATTTAAGTCAATGTATAGCTATCGTACCGTATTATTAGACTAGCACTTAAACTCTGTATTAACCCTCTTGTTATAGAAATGCTGCAAGGATGTTTGTGGACAAAGGGTTAATTGATCCAGGGTGTTGGGGGGGGGGGGGGAGAAGGGGGGTGTTGCTCTCCCAAACGGCGCAGTATTGAAATCAAACTTTTTCACACGAGAAAGGATGCCCGTAATCAAATATTATTCACGAGTTTCGTACGTGTGCTCCTATTTACAAAACAAAACGTAAACTGCAAGTGTGTTGTTTGGCAAAAACAAGTGGTATCTCATTACCTCGGACTAAGATAAGTGGTTTCACCACCAACTGAAGGGAAACAAGGGAGGTAAAAATGCAGACGTGTTAAAGACACGATAACTATAATAGCATAGCACAATTACCATGAAAGAAATAGAAGAGAGGTTTTTCCACCTGTACGCTATCACACATTGTTTCAAATAGATCATTTATTTTTAACTAACACATTGTTATAAGCTTTATGTACATAAGAAAAAAAGCAATTTTACGATTGAAGAAATTCATCACGTAATTTGTCAAAAGATAATATGGGTTGGCACCGTTTTAAGAAAAATATACGAAAATATATAACAATGTACACAAACAAGATACGTGTACGGCGAATAGATTTACAAATTTCAAACGAATACTGTGTCTAGCTCTGATAACATCTTACGGTATTTTTTGTCATCAATGACGTCATATCCTATTGTTTATCGTTGCACGTGAATATAGTATATGATATTGCCCGGTGTTATAACTATTATCATTATTATTATTAGAGTATTTTTGACTATAGTTGATGAATTACGGCGCGTACTCAACCTTGAAATTTCTACAAAAACCATTAGGAAGTAGATTCTAATAGTTCTTACAAATTTATGTTTATTACAACATGTTGTTCAACACTATTTAACTTGTAAGATAAAAGAATGGTCTATATTCCAATACTCCGTATAATATTACATAAGTTTACATTACGAAGTTTCGCTATCGTCATGGGTTTGTAACATGTTAAAAGGAATTGTCTATCATGGGTTCTCCATCATTAGGCTAAAGACAGATTTGTGAAATAATGTTAAGATGCCTTTACACCATAACGATCAAACGTTGCATATGGTTGCGAAAAAGAATAACGGTCATATGTTTCGAACGCCATTCTCATGCAATAAATAAACCAAGTACTAAGAATTCGAACCGAAAAACGAAACCCGAAATCCAAAACAACATTTTCAGTGTCGTTTCTACGAGGGAAGGGGCATGAGCTTCCATTGAAAAGAGGCTGGACAAGTTTGCCACCTCCCACCCTCTCCAATCATTTTACGTAGTGCAAAAATGACTGCTCGGCCCCTCACCCCTCCTAGAAACGCCACTTACTACGATATTGGCAAAACATTGGTAGCAGCTAATGAACTTTTCAAATGAGGAAGTATATCAATCATAAGTGAGAAAGTATTTCATAATAAAAAGTGGTATCTTGAAGCACCCCCTTACTGGCGCCACATCCGTCACAACTGACCACTTCTATTCATCATTCTCAACACAACTCAGTCGCTATGATGTCAGGGCACCTTGATACAGAATTCGGCCTTGTAATACATGTACATATTGTATAATGAGAAGCCAGACTTAACTGACAAATCATCAATCATCTTCACAATGTCAGGCTATTGCGCACTGCGTCGAATACCTTGACTTTAATTGCCACCTTTATTGTATCACGGAAGTTTGAAAATGCAGCGATTTGATTCAATTGTACGCTGGCGAATACAGCCAATCATAGCCAGATTACATGCGCGGCCAAACTGTTTACAGTCTTTCTATCAAGTGCTCTGATTGGTTGTTTTCGCAAGAGTACAATCCAATCAAAATCCTGCATTTTCAAATTACCGTGATACAAGAAGATGGCTATAGCAGTCAAGGTCAAGGTCAATAACTTGACATGTGAAGATTAACTACATTTTTGTGTCAACGAGAATTCGTTTTAGTTGAATTAATTTGATTTCCACACAGGTGCTATAAAACCAACGTATAGTTTGTGATGAAGCCAATTAAAAAACAATTACCGTTTACTTTGTACGTGTAATTTCGATGTATTGTTGTTTTACTTGGGTGGCGATAAACTTTTAAAATTGTCTTTCTGTTAATGTCTGCCTTAGCGTGTTCATTACTTTCAATTTTCTTTGGTTTTCACACCGTAAAAAGGTATTAAGGTTATATTATGTAGATCATTCATCCATTCATTTGTTCATTCATTTGTTCATTCATTCGTTCGTTCGAACGTTTTCGTTTGTTTGTTCGTTTGTTTGTTCGTTCATTCGTTCGTTTATTTCGCTCATTCACTGTTTCATTCATTCATTCACGTTTATTCGTTCGTTCGTTTGTTTGTTCGTTCGTTCGTTCGTTCGTTCGTTCGTTCCTTCGTTCCTTCGTTCACGTTCCTTCACTATCCATTCATTCCCGTTCATTCATTCATTCATTGATTTATTCCTTAATTCATATAAGAATGGTACCGTACGTAGTTCTGTTGTTTAGTTATCTAAGAATTTTGATGTAATTTGGGTCCAATAACATGAAGTATTTGTATGACGGTCCTGATATTGTTAGTCGATTTATTGGTATTGCTTTCACTGTAAATTGACTAATAAAAGTAATTGGAGCAGAAACTATAGAATTAGATAGTAGAGTTTTAGTATTGAGACGTTATTAGTATTAGTATCACTCAATCATAATAAAGTCTGAGTATAGTTTGGTTGGGAGGGGGGGGGGGGGGGGTTATGTAGTGGGAATGGGGTAGAGGTAAGGGGTGTTTAGTGAAGCAGAGAGTGAAGAGTAAGTTCGAAGGGTTGATGAAGATGTAGTATTGAGACGTTAATATAAGTACTACTCAATCACAATTAGGACTGAATATTCCTAGGTTGAGCATAGTAAGAGGGGTGGGAGTGGGGATGTAGGGTCGGGGAGAGGATAATTGGGGTGTTTGGTAGGGGGTGGTTGATTAAGGGTTAGGGGTAGTTATATGGGACTGTTCCTTGTTTGGGAAAGGTGGGGTGATTTGAGACAGGGGGGTATTTGTTAGTAAGGCGGTTAGACTGATTGGTTGGAGGGGTAAGTAGTGAAAGGGTATGTGGACGATTGATCAGTTGTTAGGGACGAGTTTGAAACTGGTCCTTGATTGGGGTTATTAGAGGGGATTTGGTTGGGGGTTATTGCTTGTAGGGGGAAAAGGTTTAGTGACATTTGAAGAACTTGTCGGTATACATTGTTCTCTATGATACCCTTTACCTGAGGAAATTGGCCCACACGATCGTGTAGGTGTATTGGTGCACCAGTAGTTACTATTGTGAAATTATGCCTCAAGAGAACAAATCGTGTAGGTCTGAAATTCCCGATATACATAGTAAGGAAGAAATTCCGAAGACATTCACTTGAAAATTGCAAAGAAGTCTGCGAGCACAGTACATGTAGTTCGCTAACAGACGATACTAGTAAGGTATTATTAGATATGAAATGAAGCCCCGGGCATCACTCTTAATCCAATTCTAGCCATTGAAACAGACAGTTTTTCTATTAGAAATATCTTGTTATTGAAGATTGTATTTTGACAATTTTTTATCCTCTATTACCTCGGCAGCCCGGGGGTTGGTTTGTCTCAAGAGACCGTATTTAAGATTAATATTAGAGTATATACCACATTCTAAAAGTTCCGGGAAAATATGTAATGAAATGAAAATTGACTCATTAGACAAACACGGAAGAGATTAGAATATTTGCGACTTACAGAAACTCGGAAACGTCAATGGTAGGCCTACGTTCTAAGAGTTCAATTTTGCCAGATCAAAATTACTTCGTTCCGATTTATCTTGACAGCCAGAAGAAATATTTAAACACGGAACGAAATAATCTTTATCTGTATTTTTAATATTGTTGCAATTTTCATCCATTTATCAAAATGATAAATAAGATAAGGGGCTGTATCTCTTTCAGGTTGACCTAAATAGAGGCTCCGGTAAAAATTTTTCATCAGGTAGGATTACGTTTCTCATGATAAGAATCCGTTTCTTTAACATTTACCTGAATTATGTTACGGTAATTTACTTTTGTCTATCTGTACGCTTTCATCGTTTAGATAAGAAATAGTTTAATGATGACCTATATGTACATTCTGGCTATGCATTGGAAGGTGTTTCTTTAATGTTGTTTTGTTGTCTTGTTGCTACACTATTATATTAAGTTTGTGTATCGATAATAAGGAGCTAGGTATCTTTTTCTCGCAATGTTTACTTCGCCAGTTCTATCCGCTAATGTAGTTTAATTAGCTACTAAATATTCCCCGTTTGGAAAGTTTCTTCAAAGTTGACGAAAATAGGTTCTATTACGTACTATCAGTATAAAATGGTGTTGACCTAAATATGTTCAACCATTTTACTTGTATCATCGGAAAAAAATTGTTGGGGTCAGCATATTTAATATTGATCTAAATATGTTCGATAATTTATTGTATCATCTGAAGTAAGTTGTAAGGTCGTGTCTCTTTAATTTTGACCTAAATAAACGTCACAGAAATTCACTTGTATCATTGGATTAAAAATGTTGGGATGCGCCTTTTTAATGTTGACCTAAATATGTTCTATGATCTACTTGTATCATCGGATAAAAATGGTTGGGGTGCGCAGCTTTAAAGTTGACCTAAATACACGTTCCGGTAATTTACTGCTGTTGGCTCGTGGATTGTGAGATAGTATATTATTGGAATGTACTTGTACAGTATGTACTTTGATGACTGGTGATAAGAATATATATATATATCTCTAGTTCATCTTATAAAACCTGTGTAACGTCCACACAGAGACCAGAGAACTGCTATTGTGTCTACATACACACAGACGCGATGGGTCAATGTCCTGCTATATGGGGGTACCCAACCATTTAGACAAGCACAGAATTGTTAACAATGTCTTTAAGGAGAGCTCATCTGAGGATTTATAAGAATACCCACAATACTGACCTGCATCAATGACAAATGTACAACTGACAAGCTAGCAAATGCCCTACTGACAAACTAGCAAATGTCCAACTGACAAACTGACAAATGTCCTACTGACAAACTAGCAAATGCCCTACTGACAAACTAGCTAATGCCCTACTGACATACAAGCAAATGCCCTACTGACAAACTTTCAAATGCCTTACTGACAAACTAGCACATGCCCTACTGACAAACTTGCAAATGCCCTACTGACAAACTAGCAAATGCCCTACTGACAAACTAGCTAATGCCCTACTGACATACAAGCAAATGCCCTACTGACAAACTTTCAAATGCCCTACTGACAAACTAGCACATGCCCTACTGACAAACTTGCAAATGCCCTACTGACAAACTAGCAAATGCCCTACTGACAAACTAGCAAATGCCATACTGACATACAAGCAAATGCCTCATGACAAACTAGCAAATGCCCTACTCGCAAACTAGCAAATGTCCTACTCACGAACTAGTAAATGCCCTACTGACAAACTAGCCAATGCCCTACTGACATACAAGCAAATGCCCTACTGACAAACTTGCAAATGCCCTATTGACAAACTAGCACATGCCCTACTGACATACTAGCAAATGCCCTATTGACAAACTTGCAAATTTCCTACTGACAAACTAGTAAATGTCCTACTTGCAATCTAGCAAATGCCATACTCACAAACTAGCAAACGCCCTATTGACATACTTGCAAACTAGCAAATCTCCTACTCACAAACTAGCAAATGTCCTTCTCACAAACTAGAAAATCTTCAACTGACAAACTGGTAAATGCCCAACTGACAAATGCCCCGGTAACAAATTATCAAATAGCCTACTGACAGACCGGTAGATACCCTACCGACAAATATCCTACTGACAAATACCCCAGTAACAAACTAGCAAATGTCCTACTCATCAACTGGTAAATGCCAAATGGCAAATGTCTTACCAACGATTGTCTTACTGCGAAATTAATGTCCAAGCCGCAATAAGAAACGACAGCGATTAGCCTATTTCCGAAATTGACCTAATGAAACAGTCAGTATTCAGGTTTGATATTGACTAGAATTATTAGTTGAGGAAGCTATTCAGCCTTCATTTAGTAGACAATAACAAAATACCGTTAATTCTCTACTCTATATCTTATAAATAATCCAATAACAGTTGAAAACCGATACCTCAGCTTTAATTATTAATCTAAAATCAATATCGATCGACATTAACAAATTTGAAAGCGTTTAAAGTAGATAAGTAACATAAAATGGATTTCGGGAAAGGGAGTGTTTGATTCTCCCAAATGTTCAGACCTAGGATGGAACAAATAAAAAAAGACTAGAAAGTGGCGATGAATTCAGTGATAGGAATGGTAAAGGACCTTGGTGGTTTTTTGAGAACCGTGGAGGAGTCAACTGGGGATTTCTATGGTGACATTCATTAGTGACCTCATAACGGGGCCACGTTCTTCTGCCATTACACACGAACCGAAGACGTCGGATAGTATAACGGAATGGTCTAAATAGAAGTTAAACTTGTCCCCAATACACACAGATAGACGAAAACAGCTCTTAAAGCTTTTTAAAAACCGTTGTTACGTAATATCTTGTCAGGAGACGATACATACAAATTCTTGAAACTAAGTTTCTAAACAATCAATTTTAATTTGTTTATTATAATTATATCACTGACTGTCCTTGATGAAGTTGAACAATGCCCGTGTTAAACCGGAAGTGATTTTCTAGCTCCGCGTCAATGGCTATTATTGTACTTCCGGTTGTCTATGTTGACTGTTATGATGTAATTAGCTACAGTTTAGTCTGATATCCCCCATTACAGTGTTCATTTACTTACACAGATTGTATTATATATTGTAAAGGTGCTATATAAAGACGCTCATGTGGAAAGCACTTTGTAGATTTAGAAATACATTTTACAGTGAAAACATACAGAGGATACTTCACTATACTGGACGGTGAAGAACTGATGTTGACGCTCAATACAAAAATTGACTAGAAATCCTCTTGGAAGCTGTTGGAAGAAGATCTCTGGAACAGCATTGATATTGAAATGAAAAAAGATAAATGGAGCTTTACGTCCTACTTTTCAGCACCATGTGGGCTAATGGAGACGGGCAGCGCCTGCAGGGTGCAATGAGGGAAATTTTGCCAGGACAGTGGCATTAGCCTGCTCTTTTTCGACTTTCAACTGTCGCACAGCCTGTAGCACACGGGGCCTCTTTTTTTTGTCCCATCCGAACGACTAGACGCGTTTTCCATGTCAGCCCCTCTTACCTGCATCACTGACAGGGGGAAACTGGGTTGAAAAATCCGAAGGTATTATCTCGACCTATGCCGAAATTGAACCCAAGCGTCTAACTCACCGAGCCATTGATATTGAAGGCGATTGTTTAATAAAGGTGGTCGCATGAGCAGGATTCACTGTAGATCGAAATGACATTTCCTACATGGTCAAAAGTTATGTTGACTTAGATTGAAATGAAGAATTTGAACTCTATGGGTGGTCTGGATAGGAATTCGTCTGCCAGGCGGTTTATCTGCTAGAGATATCGTTCGTATAAACAGTTCATTATATTTTATATTACAGTCACAATAAATCGGGTATATTTATTCTATTTGCAGATAATTAACAGACTAGTTTCTTAACAGGCGAATAAAAACGGGTCTGGCATACGGTAATCAAGACTGTTATATCAGTTAGCAGGAAGCAGACGTTCATTTGACATCTACAAACAATTAACTAGCCAGTGGAGTTGTCATTCCCTCAAGGTTGAACACTATTTTACCATTAAAATGCGGATTAAACTTCTATCAAAGCTGTCGTATTGGTGTATGTTACCTTGTCGCACACCCCTATATTTTCTCTATACAGTGGTCATGATTTCATAGTTTTGGTCCGAAAAACGTGATGGCACAATACACAGAAACGGATACAAAAACGACGACAGTACAAAAGAAAGTTTCATTTGAAGCACGGAAGAAGAAAAGCCTCGCTGATCCCTATGTCAAAGGTCAGAGTTAAACGATATTAAAGAGTTATTAATTATATTTATCAGTGACTCGGCTACCATACCTTAACCCTGTAGCCTAAAACCGCCAAACAAAGTTCCGATATCAGTCTTAATTTTATTAAAATTACGAACAGAAACACGATTTCAGCACGCTTTAGAGAGGAGTATTTGTAAATGTTACCGGGAGTTCGACTAAAACGTGAAGTTCTGTTTTATATCGATTCAATCTGCACTCAGTCGAGGATTTTTTAATCAGAAAAAACAGAATCTTGACTGAGTTGAACACGTTCTTAATGTGATAAATTAACGTTAACGAAATTGACAAAACGTTTAGATTCTTGTCGAACACCAATCTCCTTCTTGTAAAATATCGTAATGTTTTAAAGTGTGTATTTATTAAAAGGATTGTAAAGAGGTTTTTTTTTTTTACTTTGTAAGTGTATCGGGAATACTGATAGCATCAATTTACACCATTTCAATTTTCAATCTGACGTTTGTTGTAACTTGCCATTTCACTAAGCGTTTATACAGTTATCATCAAAGAAAGCTGTTAAAATTTGACAAAAAATTAGAAAGATGCATTTTGAAGTCATTGGTCATAATGTTTCGACAAACATTTTACATTTTCTTTAATAAAAAAAATTAAATTGCTCAAAAAAGGCGAAAAAGAATGTTCGTAATGTGAGTGATGACATACGAATTGTACCATTCTAAACTGCCAACATAATATGTAATATCAGTAGTCATATTTTGGCAGTTTAGAACGGCATTTAATGATATTCTACGTTGTGTGAAAAATGGATTTTTCAAAAAAATAAGAATGCAAATTCTGTCCTTAAATTTCCTTCGATTATGATTAAGAATTGTTTTTGTCGTTACAAGTTTGGTTGAATTTGACAGGTTTTTCAGGAAGCAAATTTGTTTTGTTTCGGAACGTGAGTAGAATAAATTTACCACTAACAATAACAGTAGCCCGAAAACAGAGCTTATACTTTTCACAGGTATGATGTGGTGGACTTTTGGTGACCTTGATTAAGTCATCTTTCTTCATTATTCCTTCATCCAGCCGTAAATGGGTGCTGATAATCCAGGAATGATCAATGCCTTGAGGTCTGACCAAGGACTAGCTGCCTTGGCGTTTCTACGAAATATTAGGTTAGAGGGGCAAAGCTAGGCTAGCCTCTTTTCTTGGGGCCATGTCCCTTAACCTCCCACAAACAAACGCAACTGAGTAGATGGCAGAAAAGATCCTCGTGAACCTAAGTTGTTTTCCTTGTCCCTTTCTTTTTTTTTGGTTTTGTATATATAGATCAAGACTACTGTAAAGGAAAGATTTCCGGACTAACGGGACACCTTTTCTTGAGATCGTTTACAAGGCGTTTAGGGACTCGTTCTGTAATGTCGTTAAGGTTACGTTTTTATTATTTCGAATTTTCCGGCTTGTTATATACCCTCTTAACAACTATAATTAGATTATACCGGAAGTGAGAAATGCACTTCCGGTAAATCGATATGGAGGTAAAAAGAGTCATTGTATTTGTGAAATCATTAGAATGAATGGAACTTCACGATTTTTTTTAACGATTGTAAACACTATAAGAACGTTTTCAGACAATTTATATCGAGTAACAAAATTATAGTTAAAAACAAACTCTTCTCACTGGAAACTGTAAGTGATATCAAACAAAGAACGAAATCACGTGGATGTTGAATTTTCAATGAACCTGAATTCAAGGATCGATCCAAAGTAAGTCAGAATTAACCCACGGATTTTCAAGATAGTTTCATTGCGTAGCATAATGGAGACAAATGCCTCACTGACGACCAACCTAAACTTTTTGCAAATTGTTCTTTGTCGACAGAAAACGTAATGAAAACGCTAGACGAAGTTCCTTAAAAATACCAATTCTACAACAGTGGCTACCAACTTATGCGACCATATTGCGTGTCCTAAAAAAATCTATGGGCCTGGTGAACGTTTATGGAGATGTTAAGACGCTTGTCTAAATACATTCTCGATTCCGTGGCGATGTAAACGGCGACTTTACAGTATCTGACGCTTCGTTCACGCTTATCACGCACATGTTCTGAGCTAATTTTCCATCGCTGTAGCAGCTTAGTAAGGACGCCTTTCCGGTGTGACGGGGCTATTAGAAAGTGTCTTTTTGTTCAAAAATGAATTTCAAATCCGTCCGGACTACCCTTTCCCTCAACTACAGGCTTGCTGTCAGTAATGAAAGTAGCCTACCAGGGCAGTGGGAAATTTTGAAAGATAACTCATTTCAAGTGAATAATGTCTTATCAATTTGTTTTGTTATCAATATGGCATTGGTCCACGAATTGCAGTTGAAAAGACAATAACAGATTAAAATTGGACATAATGATTTATCAAGTGCAATCGTGTAACTGGTATTTCCATTTCCTTTTGATCGATTGGCTCGTTGCAGGAGACTAAGCGGTACACTTGTCATCTTCACAAGAGAAAACAAATAGTTTTATTGTACTTGGCTGGTAAATAACTAATTATAGATATAAAAGGTAACGTGAATTACTAAACCAGATCGTATTTGTTATTATGGGGTTACCACGGGTGTAAATTAATACATTAGTGTGTTCTGAAAAAGTTTTGCGGTCGACATCATGACGTTAAAGCTAGAATGATATGAAACAATGGTGCAGTTGTACAAACCACGAAACATGATTAGAATATTTACCAAACATGAAAACATATTCTGACTTTTTGTGGTCGACATCATGATTTGAACCAAAACAGTGATTGTAAACCACAAAACATCATAACAATCTAAAATGAAATTTATCTTGAGATAAAGTCGCCGGAATATTAATAATTAAAGCATATTTTTATAGTTTTACGGTCGACATCACGAAAAAAGACTTTAAACTAAAGACTTAAATGGAATAAATTCGTCTAAAGGCTCAAATTCTTGATAATAATATCCACAGATATTTTAATACAATACACATGGTATATCATAACAGTTTCGGGTCAAAGTTCAAACAGGCCCACGTGAGAGCCACCTTCGCATGAGTTTTATATCCGGAACACTAATTGTAAGGGAGAGCAAGCCATCATATCTGTGCTATATTTATGTACCAATTACCTACTGTTTCGTATCATTATGCGGACAACTGAGACTAAAGCAATTATTAAAACCATTACCGTACAGACTATAATAAATGAACAAAACAGACATAAACTATATCTGGAGGGTAATCTACCCCTCAATCTGGGAGATAAATAGCTACTGGTATAGTATTATATAAATTGGACAGATCTTAATAATCTATTGCTTCAATCGTTTCTCGCTTCTCTCTATTCAGTTAAATACCCCCTTTTAATACGATTATGTATGCGTTTGAAAAGGGACATTTAAGAAAGGTTTCTTGGCAACAGATTATCTCAAGATGATTATATGTGTTTCGGATAAACGATCGTCATCAGTCAACTTTATTGGGAACAAATTATTGCAAATACCGTATAGCTTTATAGTGTTTAGCATAGTGACGTCATAATCTGCACAAGTAATTCTGAAATTGCAGGAAGTTGGAAATGTGCAGTGGAAGCCATAAGTTTCACTGATACAAATACATTGGCTAGAAAATCCCTCCCTTTTTGAGGTTTTGTTTTTTAATAAGCCAAAAAGGACTCGAGTGACCCACGAAAAGTAAAACGAGACTCAAAATATCGATTAAAGGGACAGGTGCAGCATTTTGGGTTGATTTAACTGTCCCTTACGAGCGTAAACGTTATAAATTAAGTAAAGCAACCTAACGTGGAAGTTAGAAGTTTTGAGAAACGGGGTACAGAAGAAATAAAATAGTCGTTAATAATTCTGTTTGGTACCAAGACAGTAATAAATGTATTGTTTTGTATGTAGACCATCTTGGTATGATGTGATCTAGACGATTGATAAAGTAGAAACTATTCATTATAATATATCTTTATATCTGATAACATCTCCAGTGTGTCGTAACGGTTCCCTATTACAATATCATTACTCTAAACCATCAGCATTGTATAATAGATTTCAGCCAGGTCAGTCCTTGGTCTGCCAAAACTATTATTTATAGTCTGAAGTTAAACTGTAGTCCAAGAAAGCTGCTTCCATACAAGGGGAATGATAATAAGCTATTATTAAGAGATGAAGACTATACGTCGAATTTTCATTCTGCAAGTGATACAGACAGTTACAATTGGTCGTCATGACATTTTCATTAAAAAAGCAAAAAGCTATAGATTTGTGTTCAATGGGAGACAGTGGCGGAGCGAGAAAGGGGGAGGGGGGGGGGGGGGTAGGGCAGATTGGGCAAAAATCTCACAACTATATTAGAAATTCGGGCAATCTCAGATATTTCAGATGTTTACGCAACTTTTCGGACGCCTCCTCCACCATCCACCTCAACGGAAGCTAGACGCTTTTTTTTCTGTTTTAACTTTTGTCATTTCGAAACAATTTCACCAATTGATTTTGCACAGAAACGATGATTTCCGCTACTTACTTTTCAAATGTATTTCACTTTCGAAAAAATGCAAAATAATTTTAGAATCAAACGAAGCAGATCCATACATTTACTGAAAGGAATCCCTCAAGAGACCCATCTTTTGTATAGAAAACTATGTCAGATGGAAAATTCCCGAACAACCAGAACAAATGATCAAAGAAAACAACCAATTACTTCAGTGCCCTGTGAATTGTAGACCTACAACAAAAGATCATTGTTAAAGATAACACACTAACATAACGTTTCATTAAAACGCTATAAATAATTTCTTTATTTCTTAGCATTGCAATATTCAAAACTCATTTGGACTAATTACTATATTTTATCTTATAAACGGTGCACACGACTAGGATTGGGGTAAGGCACAATAATACTGGTTGTTTCAACAATGCATACGCACGGTTTTGGTCGGCGATTTTTGTCGAATGCACTGCATGAGATAAAAACTCTCGGTCGTTATTCTATGTCGATAATCACGAGATGATCATGCAATTGGTGTGAAAATGAATCTGATTGGATAATGACGCTCTGTCTTGTCTCGTCGTGAGTAGGGTCAAACGAAGAAAACAAGAGCCGATGAGAAAAAAATCGGCAACAAATATCAAACTGGTTTGATGTTCAAATACCTGTCGGCAACGCGATAATCTTAATTTTAACCTCTATAGAGCAATTGTCAAATTAAAAAAGTCAATCAAAGAATACGGGGAACAAAACTTGAGAATAATTAACTTTGGAAGTCCAACAACCGTTAGATTGATGTAAAAATGGATACAAATAAAGCCTAATCCAACTTCAAAGACGTTTGTTAATTCAATACCAGATGAAGCTAAGATAAGGCTGTATGTGATAGACATTTTCCCTTATTAACACCAAAACAAATACACTTTAAACTCGGATCAATTCTATTCTGAAATAAATTGATTTTAAAGCTGAAAGATTGAAACAGTTTTAAAGGAAAACAATAGTTATTTCTGGAAACTCAGAGGCGTTCGATATTTGATATGGAAGGTTATTTTGGTTTATGACTTGGTTAAAAATCTCCCGAGGGCTGAAAATCGAAGTACACTAATGCCACTGTCCTGGTGAAAAATTTTCCTTTTCATTTATTTATGAGATTTGCAGAATTTAAAATTCCTAAAATGAAAAAGATTTGCTCGAAAAAGCAGAAATAGCGTTTCATGAGTGCACCAACTGCGTACGCTGAAGCGTATAGATTACTAAAACATTGAAACAGTAAAGTTTAAACAATGACTTACAACTTACATACCTAACGAATCCAATTTTGGATTGAAGGTCTTAAGGTCTTTAAGCCCACGATGGCATCACCTGCGCACGTTGAAGCGAACAGAACGATTTACTATATATTAAACGGATCCAAATATTGAATTGGGTTAGGGTTCACGAGAGCACCACCTGCGCATGCTAAAGCGTATAGATTACAATAACATTGGATAAGTAAAGTCTGAGTCCACGACTTACAAAATATTTACCCAAAGGTTGTTTCCAGTATAATATTGACTAAGAGGATTGGAAATAGATAATCGTTTATTTGTCGTATTGTTCATCGGTTTTATCATAAAAGCTGATTTTGAGTAATGCGGATAGATGGATATTCTTTTTTAATTAACGAAGCTCTTGTATAACGCTCCATATTAATAACGTTTACATCACCAATGACGTTACTCATTAACCTGGGGGTATTCAGGTACAAATCTGATTATTAAATCGGAACATTTTCGGCGGTTTATTTGAGTCTTTAATGTAATGAATGAAAGACTGAATGAATGTAAATAACCTTCAGGAGTATTAGCACTGCACGAAAATCGCATAATCCCTTCAAATATACTTAAAACTAGAAATTTCACTTTCTATTTCTATACATGTATATGGTGTTTCAACAAAAAGACGAGTCGTCATTCTAACTTTCAAACGCGGGTTATTCTGAACATATAGAAGGGTAGAATTTCGACAGTGCACATTACTACTGATTAGCATATATAGCTTAAAAATTTCTGTTTTTGAGACTATGGTACGATTAGTCAAACCGATGGGAGCCTGTCCCATTAAGATTAAGAGAGATACAACAAGTTTTTACAAGGATCCTTTCGACCGACTGGTTCTTGACCAAACCTCTTGGCATAGATCTTAAGGGTTTAGACCAAGTAACCCAGGTTCGTATTAACAGGTGTTAAATGTAGAATTCGTCTTGCCATTCCTATTTTATCATAACATATTTCTTTGTTTTAGTGATTTAAGACTTAGAAGAGATTTTCCACTTGAGCAAATAAGTTTCAATATTTATGTAAAGTTAGTTTGATTGACAGGTCTGTTATTCTATCACGTGCATCAATATTATTCTTACTTACCTAATTATAATAGGTCAGTCGAAATAGGTCACATTTTCAAGTTATAGAGGTCTCTAATCATATTACAAATACAATCTTTTATAGTAATATGGTCCTATAATTACATTACAAACTTAAAAGGATCATCTTATTAAAGTGAAACATTCCTGTAATTTAAATAGTTGAGCCTAACTAGGTCAACAGTTTCAAGTGATGCCTTCAACTAATTGTTTTGCAAACTTAAATAAAGTTATATTGTCCTTTAATTATATTACTGTCTTAAAACGTTCCGCCTTTAAAGTGATACGATCCCAAAAATATTATAATCGTAAATCGGCCAAACTTTTAAAGTTATACAGTAATCTAATTTAAAAAGTTCGGAATAAATAAGTCAGCTGTTTTTAAAGAGATACATTCATTTGATTATATAAAAATCTTAAATAGGTCATCCTTTTAAAGTGATTCATTCATTTAAATATCATAGCCAACCTCAGCCTATTTATCAGTACCTACATAATCAGACGTACCATTATTGTTGTTGTTTTTATCATAATTAGAGATCTTAACCCGAGTCCTGACGATGGTATTTGAATCCGGAACACGTGTTGACAGCAATGTCGAAGGAAAAACCCACATGGACTTGTTGTATTGTCTTTAAAATGACAGGTAATTTTTTGCGAAGGCGTTCAAATACAGCGTTTTAATCTAATTGTCAAAAGGGATCAATTTGATGCAAAAATGGAATTCTTATTGTGGCACCACCAAGACAAATAGCTGGTAACTATTTTAATTTCCAAACTATTTTTATTTCCAAAGCTGATATTTCAACCATTTGAAAATGATTGGTAAAAATATAGTTCACACTTATAACACACTAATTTGAGATATTTTCACAATGTCAAGATATTACGAAGTTCGTCTTACACCTCGACTGCAATAGCCATTATTCTCGTATCACGGAACACAGCGAATTATTGGATTGTACGCTAGTGAATACTGCCAGTCAGAGCATTCGACAGAAAGGCTGTAAACATAATGGCTTTCGCTAGCGTACAATCCAAATCAAATCGCTGAATTTGCAAACTGCTATGGTACAAGCAAGGTGACTTATGCAGACAAGGTATAAGAAGAAGTTCGTAAGAACGTTGACATTGTGAAGATGAGTTCAGGTTTGTAGGGATCTATCCCGATTAAGTAATAAGACGTGTTGTGAATCTAGTATAAGTTTTTAACTGAGTTGACAACATATTACTGTATCAAGGAGATCACATTACTCTACTCCAAGAATTCGCAATTGTAATCAATACACTGGTTCTACATCACACGTTTTGATTTATTAAAGATAACGTCATTGGAACGAAACTGTGATAGAAAACTTGTTAGATTACAAACGAAAATATATATAAAAAAGAAAGAAACGAAAGTGTAATCCAATGTTAATAGGATTGTAGCTGATGATATTTCAAAAAGCAATCACTGAACATAGAACTAAGTATTTCGGTGCAGAACTCTCATGCTTTTAGAGCACGGTATCAGCAAAATATTCTCCCTCCATCCTTCAACCACCCCCCACCCCCCTACACACACCGTCAGATAAACACACTGTCTCCCTATCTTAAGTGAATAAATCTTCATTGAAATTCTACAACGCCTTAAGCTAGCTATCAACTTAAATAAGCCGATCTTGATTTAAAATATAAAAAAATATTTCCGACAAATCCAGAATTCACTCGTAGAAATTAACCAGATATCAGGCGTTTTTCTTCTTCGACTTGTTCCTGTTTAAAGAGGCTCTTCCAATGAAAATTTATATGTCTTTATGGAATCGTATGTCTAACCTTTCTGAACCTTGCGAGACTAATGAAATAAGATGAGTTTATGGGTCTCAATTTTTTGTCTGCGCCTATCAAAACAGTTTTAACTACAAATCTGCGACTTATACGGCTAATAAAGGCGAGGATACATTGAAGATGTCTCAAAGAAATTGTCTCTATTCCCTCCAAGTTTGGTGTTTTTCAGTAGTCGGCCCTACAGGCTCTGCATTGATAAATATTGTGCCATTAAATTGTTGGAACTGAAAAGCAAGCTAGGAACAAATAATTAAAATCTTTGTCAAATGCCGATATTATTAGACCTTATTTTATCACCAACTTATTACTAAAAAAAAGTGCGCACAATATACGCAAATGTACGATATAAAAATCAAAAACGATTTATAGAATTATACTTTAATCGGGTTGCCAGTCAAATAACTGTGTTTCTTTCTTCTGGATTTTCTTGGCCTTAAGTGTTCAACTCGGAAAGCCTTATTGTTACAGCTTCGATCATGTAACACCAACGCTTCGTATAACCAGAAATTAACTAAGATTAGCCCTCCACGCAACTGTTGTATTTCTTCAAATTGGATCGATGTCGAAGTAATTCCATATTGCATTTTTTTTCTGCATGGTAATTTTTTAAGTGAAGATTCTCCGTATTTCAATGACACTTTTAACTCCTGCAGATTTCGATTTTAGATCACATATTAATTAAAGAATTTTTAACTCTGATTTTCTATTAATTGATCGGGGTTGTAGTTCGAGTGGTTAGAGTGTTTGTAATTTCATGACGTCGTGTGCATTATTTGCTTAGCCCATGCTGTATGGGTACTAAGTTAGTCATCTCTCCTCATTATTCCAGTCGACCCAGCTGTAAATGGGTACTGAATAAGTCATCTTTCCTCGTTATTCCAGTCGACCCAGCTGTAAATGGGTATTGAATAATTCATCTTCCCTCATTATTCCAGTCAACCCAGCTGTAAATTGGTACTGAATAAGTCATCTTTCCTCAATATTCCACTCGACTCATTTCTACTTCGGAATCGTTGTTCCGGAAAAGAATATTACCAAAACGTTTGCACCATCTTCTCGTCTTAATTAAAGAGTATCAGGTGGAAAGATATTCGTACACGACCTAGATTTTACGTAGTACATTAAACTTGGCATTTGACAAGTGTAAACTCGACTGTCTACGGATGGTTTTTCTCAAACCGAGTAATTAGGTTTCAGTGTTCTGAACGTCAATGGGTCAAATAAATACAATTAAAGACAGACAACTTTGTTTCAAGTTGAATATAAATACTTTTTTTTTTCTTCAGACGTAGACTCACCAATATGAAGTCGAGGGTTAATTGAATTTTAAACGTGGCGTTAAAGTAGCCTGGAAAAGGCGGATTTAAAGGGTTAATTTGGAATGAAAATTTAAGTTTGTAAATGAAGCGATTTGATTGAATTGTACGTAAGCAAATGCAGCCAAACAGAGGTCTAGACAGTCTGCGAAGATATAGATATAATATTTACTCTGATTGGTTGTATTCGCTGGCGTACAATCCAACCAAATCACTGATTTACGTGATACAAGAATAGTGGCTATTACAGTCAAGGTATATGTATGAAGTTCGTAATAGCTGGACATTGTGAAGATGGAAGTTGGTAGAAATCAGCATTTAAGTTTGTAATTAGACAACCACATCCCTTTAATAACCTAAGACAGTAATAAAATTATATCGTTATTCACTTATAGATAAACAAAGTGTCCGTCCTCAGTAAAACTAACTGAATTATTATCAGACTTACAGCCATCAAATAACCACCTTGTTTTGTTATAATTATTGATAATATGAAAGCTTTCATTTCATCTTATCATGGAACCTTGTCATTATCAGGAGCCATTTCAAGACTTTTAGGAACTTTGGAACAAGTCTGGGAGATGTATATATAAGGATTTGTCTATTGATGTAGACGACTGTCGTTCAATGGTGAATTCGATATAAGCGTTGTCAGATCCAGACCAACTTCAGACTCGGGGAAGACATCGATAGACATTTCATACGTGTTGAAAATAACTGACTAGAGCTCATGATGTATCCGACACGTGTTTTGGATATATAATCCTCATCAGGACAGTTAGATTATGGAATGGGATTAACTCAGCAGTCGAGTTAGTTTTTTTTTAAATGTGGATTGACTTTCCAATATAGGACTTCAGATGCATGAGCATGTTTCTGACATGTGTATCCTCATCAGGCTAGTTTCGGAAACTGGGTTAACTTTGTGCTATATTGATTTAGGCGAATAAGCTCATCATGTTTCCGACGTGTGTTTCAGATATATAATCCTCGTCAGGACAGTTAGATTACAGAATGGGTTAATTTTCCAATATACTGCTTTAGGCGAATGAGCTCATCATGTTTCCGACGAGTGTTTCAGATATTTAATCCTCAACAGGGCTGCTAGTTTTTGGAAATTGGGGCTAATATTTGAGGCACATAACACAGAAGTTGAGTTAAAACAAATCAAATTCAGGACAAATCGTCGGAATTGGCCACATTTACAGATAGCCAACCCGTATATCAGGGGACTTACCGATATCCCTTCCGTATATCACGTTTGAGGAACGGATGGTGCCAGATTTGTCGGGCTATATTATACGTTGCGTAAGCCATTGATCTGATTCCGAGAATTAACCCTCTTATAGCGATGCACAGCAGATGTGTAGACAAATAGGTTTCGGGTAAGGCAGGGTTAAATTTCCCTATTAAAGTTGTCTAAAAAACAATTTTGCTAAAACGCTAAAAGCTACTACTATATCATTGATCTGATTCGCAGACAAATTAACCCCCCTGATACAAACTTGTCTACTCCGATGGGAAGAGAATTAGCGTTAAATTCACCTATTATAGATATGATTTGATGGCGTCTACAACAATCGTGATGGAGACTAATTCAATTTGAAAACATTTTAAAATTCAATATAGTCTCAGTCTCGGGTTATCACCGGTTAAAAGCCTATAAAGACTTCTTTAGAGTAAGTTTTGGAATCGAATAGTTAGGTTAAAGGGGTCTATTCATCATCATTTAAACCAGCCCCTCTTAGAAACCAATAAATAAATAGATGGGACCGTGGTTCACTTTATCCAAATTGTTTCGTATAATACGATGATATCAAACGAGCCTTTAAGAAGAGTTGCTCGAACTCTAATGATAATATAATATTTCGTGCGTGTTCATATTTACAAAACAACCCATATGTAGAAGCGAGTTTATTGGCTGTTTTAAAAATCACGTGACACCTCATAAATGTTTCGGACGTTTTAAAGGGGTCATCTTAATATCAACTGTCACAGGAATCTCAGGTTGGAAGAACAGGCGTTTAGTCGTTCGGACTATGACCTGTGATTCTTTTTAACATTGTGTGTGTATTGGCCTGTTTTCTTAACATTATATATCTGTATTGGCCATTTTTTTCTGAAAATTGTATGTGATTTGGCCTGTTTTCTTAACATTGTATGTGTTTTTTCCTATGTTTTCTTAACATTGTATGTGTTTTGGCCTGTTTCTTAACATTATGTGTTTTGGCCTGTTTTCTTTACATTATACGTGTATTGGAAACACTGATAGCATCGATTACACCATTAAATTTTGCACAGTTCAATTACGGTCATCCAAACAGCTTAAACTGTATGTAATAGCCAAAACAAGCAGGAAGTAAAACTCTATTTCATTATCACCATATATAATCCCAGAGATCTATCTCTCGCAGCTATAAATAGTAAACAATAAGAAATAATCAGAAAGTCTTCAAACATAAATCTCGAAGTCTATTACAAGTTTTTGTGTAAAAACAAAGCCATTTCCCCTTGAAAGATAACAGAAGCGACATCTTCCATTAATCAAAGATGACTTTTATTGAAGTTCCAATTTTAGATTTTATATATTTTATACTCTCCAGATTCATTGGCCCCATTAACCCCTTCTCCAAACACATGAATCAAAAGAAAAATATTGTTTTAGAAATTCCATTTGAATGTTTGATTATAGGGTTAAAGCACCATTGACTATGTTAATTATATTGTTTTGTGCTTTTCAAGACGAGGAACCCCCGCCTACTGCCCTCTTTCTGTCTTCTATAAACTGATTCTTACGAATGACTTCTACTTGAATTGGAATTTCAGCACTATACGGTAGCTAATTGTGGCCACTTCGCATCACAGCGAAGGATTACAATGCGTGAAATTATGTTTTGTAACAAAACAATACAAATTTTCCAAAAAAAATTCATATGAAATTTTTTGAAAAAAAAGTCTTGTAAATATATATTTAAAGATGATGACCTCATGTGCATTTAACGTTAAATAATCCAAAGATATTTTTGAATACTTCACATAAAATGTTAATAACGCCTTGAAAGTGACGAAAGAACGTTACGTATTTGCCTATTTGTAGGCGGGCCGGACGTTTGATTTAAATCTGAAATGTGATACGCATAGCTAAAATCAAAATGTTAAATAAGTCAATTTAGTTTATTTAGAAGACTATAAACGATCTCTATTAACCTATAAATTGAGCAGACCAATTTCTTCTAAAGTTCTTTTCTTATGCTGAAAAACTCAAGAATCTATTACAATTTTTGATCGATATAAGCCAACTTTTTGTTCGTGTTATTTATGACTACAATTACCTTTGTGTCAAACTTTTACCATAACCCATTCATTCTTTTGGTGAAACTGAGCCAATACGGTGGCGTAGGAATACAGGTCACCAGGTCAATTAGCTGATTCATTGACAGTAATATAGGCTATAGTTCTAAATGAGTTATGGGGCATTTATCATACAAGATATTTTTTTCATTATCCTTAAAGAAAAGCTGAAATAAATTTCAGAGTTCTCAAGGCTGGTTTCTGTGCCAATTATATGGAATGCTTCAAAAGAACTTCAGCCTATTTTTTTAAATTCTAACATACCGTTACCATCTAGGTCTATTTTTTTAAATTCTAACATACCGTTACCATCTAGGTCTATTTTTTTAAATTCTAACATACCGTTACCATCTAGGTCTATTTTTTTAAATTCTAACATACCGTTACCATCTAGGTCTATTTTTTTAAATTCTAACATACCGTTACCATCTAGGTCTATTTTTTTAAATTCCAACATACCGTTACCATCTAGGTCTATTTTTTTCTTACTTTTCCATCGTCTTTTAAACAAAGGCACTCTCATCAATAAAATATGTAGTTTACTACATCCAAATAACTTCGTAATCTAACTCACCAAACCGACCTTTTATATGAGAGAGGTTGTCCGCGCTCAAATTCGATTCAAGGCTTTCGTTCGTGTGTTTATATTTACAAAACAAATCGTAGAGGACTATAAAGAAGCGTGCTGATTAGTCGATTTGAGCATTTAAATAACATCGTGAATATTTATTACCTAGGTCAACAATACGAGGATTATCTGCTTAAGTGAATCACGGTAGAAATATAGAATAGTTCCAGGCGTGTTGAAGAGACAATGCCAACCCTTTAGAGCACCTTTTTTAATGCTACGTGAATTTTTGAAGCCGACTAAAAAATTCTCCCCAGTCTAGATCGATCTGTGCAAATTGTTTTCCATACACGTTAAAGAAACTATGCAATCGAAAACGTCATTTCTTGTTTAGTCTTTCCCGCCCAAACTAATCCTGTCTACGTCGAATATGGTTCGTCAAAGCTGTAGGTAGACACAGAGGGACTGGGTGATGGAAGCTATTTCTTGTTTTTAATTCTAAGTTTAATTTCAAATGTCGTGTTAACTTATTTCCAAATTCTCTGGACATTTTCTTTAATTTGTATATTTCTTAAAGAATTTGTGTAAATTGCAATGGCTATCAGTGACAGTTGACATATTGCCGAAACAGCCAAATTACATTACCTGTCACTCAAATTTCAAATACTACAGTGTTTTTCGTAATTAAAACCTAGTTTTGACATAATTTTTACCATCTTAATTCAAATATACAAGAAACCATCCAAAGGCTTATGACTAATATCGACTTCATATTCGTGAATTTGTGTCATTTTCAATCGATTAAAACGAATTCGCAATCATGGTGCGACAAATTACCGTCATTTGTCGCAATGTGTCAAACAAACACGAAGTTATACAACGCAGGTGCGACTATATATCGTAACCAAACGAAATATACTGAAAATCAAACGAGAACAACAGTGAAGCGATAAGTTAAGTGTGAGGCAACATAAAGTCACCCAAAAAGTCGAGAAGCATAAATGTGTCGATGAATACCAAAGTTTGTGGAATCTTTGCAATCGAAAAATCAAACAATATTATAAGCTGTGTGAACTCCCTGAAAGGATTGTCACAAACTGGCTGACATCAGATGCGAACCTGGGACTGCTACAATCAAGCTCCCCAGGTTAAATGGAGTTTTACGCCATACCTTTGCAACTCTAGATTGGTCTAATGAAAACAGTCAAAGCCTCGCAACAAAAAAAAATCAGAAAAATGCGACCTCTCCACAGACAGATAATTTCCAAAGGTGAGAAGAAAAATTTAAAATTTAAATAAAAAAGTAGGCGAAAAAGTTATTCGTCATAAAAATCTGTGTCAGATTGTAATTGGTTGAAGTATCAGATGGCAGTGTCTTGTCTAGAATATAAATTGACACCAAGTTGAAAAATATAGTGTCATGAATTTCAGGCCGAGGGGAATCCAACTTTAAATATGGTTTCCAAGGAATGGTGACCTATTGACATATATTTTTGTAACTAGTTTGGAGCCCTGGGTCGGATATGAGCACAGGCAACCCCTGTGAAATGAAAGGTGTGTTTTGATTGGTTAAAGCTCACTCATAATACATCAGTTCACTTTATGCAAATAGCTTTGCATTAGGCGGTGAATTTTATCAAATCAAACAGATCTTTTTCGTTTTAGAGGTGTTTCTCGTATTCGTGTAATATAGACCCTACACCAGTTTCATATGTGTGTTCATATCATGAAAATGGCGGGTTTGAAATTTACGTGACATTATGAATATTTATCATCTCAGTCCCTAATTCAAGATTTGCCTACTTAAGTGAAACATGGTAGAAATATGTAATAGAGACTGTGGTTTAAATTCTGCCATATATAACGTAGCGTGTCAAGCTGTCATTGCATTCTATATTCGTACCAGCTGGTATTACTTTACAACTTTGGTTTCAAATTTATTATCATACAAATGACAATATAGATTTGTTTATGATAAGTTTTTCTGCGTCTTTCGTATCATGCCAAATACGCCACTGTGCTCAATATCTCAATTGTAGAGCGATATAGAAAAACCAATGTTAAAATATTGCTCAATACATCAATTGTAGAGTGATATAGAAATACCACAGTTAAAATAGTGTTCAATACATCAATTGTAGAGTGATATAGAAATACCACTGTTAAAATAGTGCTCAATACATCAATTGTAGAGTGATATAGAAATACCACTGTTAAAATAGTACTCAATATATCAATTGTAGAGCGATATAGATACCACTGTTAAAATAGTCCTCAATACATTAATTGTAGAGCGATAAAGAAATACCACTGTCAAAATAGTCCTTAATACATCAATTGTAGAGCGATATAGAAATACCACTGTTAAAATAGTGCTCAATACATCAATTGTAGAGCGATATAGAAATACCACTGTTAGAATAGTGTTCAATACATCAATTGTAGAGCAATATAGAAATTCCACTGTCAAAATAGTCCTTAATACATCAATTGTAGAGCGATATAGAAATACCACTGTTAAAATAGTGTTCAATACATCAATTGTAGAGCAATATAGAAATTCCACTGTTAAAATAATGCTCAATACATCAATTGTAGAGCGTTACAGAAATACCAATGTTAAAATAGTGCTTAATACATCAATTGTAGAGCGATATAGAAATACCACTGTTAAAATAGTGCTCAATACATCAATTGTAGAGTGATATAGAAATATTAAAACAGAACCTGAAACATTTGCATAAAAACGTCGTTACGTTATAGGCTATTTCCTTTAATATTGAATTACATTGTATATTAAATTGCATGCATAGACCTATTATACTACGTACTATACAGTTATTGTATTTTATTAATCTACCGAATATCGCAATTTTATCTCTATTCTGCTTTATTTTATATTCTTAGTAGATCTGACATTTTTATGTTCCAAGAAAGAAATAGCTATTTTATACACGGATAATAAAGTAGATTTGCAAGGGCCCTGTCTTTGAGACGGAACTTTGACCCAACCTCTTGCTTTGATCTTTCCCAGATTTTCTGATTTTTCAGATTTGGAAAAATGAAGATGACATAAGCAAAGTCTCCAAAGATTCAAACGTTGGCCGATATTAGAATCCACGACTATCATCAATGACAAGGCAAATGCCGTCCTATTCTAACGCTCAAACCGACTGTGTTACAGCCGTTTCAAAAGACAGTGTTGAATTGCGTGAGAATGTAACGTTAAATTGCTAGTCTGAGAAGCGTCACATATTGTTTAACGTGACTCAGTAAACTATATAATCGGTAAAGCAAATAACTTGACGTTTATTACATAATTTGTTTTAGTATTTTTCCTTTGGGACCTCACAAAACAAGCCTCCGGTGTACGTTTTACGTCCTACCTATCTGCACCCAAATGGGCAAAAGACTAGAAACGCGATGGAGTATACGATAATTGGTATGTAATGAATGGAGTTTTACGTCCTACTCTTCTGCACCTAAGAAGAATAGCAGCGTCATGCAGTGTACAATGAGGGAAATTTTTCCAGGACAGTGGCATTAATCTCCTCGTTTTCCATTCCCAACTGTCAAGGGATCTTTTATATGTACAGCACACAAGAGACTCGGTTTATTGTCCCATCAGAACAACTAGATAGTCCATGTCAGCCCCTCCGACCTGCATCACTGACAGGGGGAACCGGGTGAAACTCCTAGTGAAAAAGTATAGTGCTCTTAATGGATTGGCATGTGTTAGTTTCAACTGTATTAAAGAGCTGCAAAGAATATTAAAGTAACAACATTGTCACAAATGAAGATCTAGTGTTGTTTAATAGATTGTACAAGCCAAACTACAATCCCATTGGCGTCGTTACATCGTTTATAATGTAATATCTTCCGCACTCAGAGTATTAACCTAAAAGCACGCCTGTGTTTTTACTTGAGATTTTTTGTTGGATAATCTTATTTTATATAAAGTACGGTTAAAACTGTTCAAAGGGTTTAACCCCAACCGCACCAAATGACCCTGGAAGAAGGCCTTAAAAAAGAGTAAATAATACCCCCAATACCATCTGAAAGCAGAAAGACGGGACTTTTTTCCAGACCTACTGGGGACAAGATGGAGGTGGTGGCAAGATGGAGGGGGTGGCAATATGGAGGGGGTGGAGGGGTGGCAAGATGGAGAGAATGGCAAGATGGAGGGTGGTAAGATACAGGGGGGAGGACGCGGTGGGGGGAGATGGGTGGCAAAATGGATGCCTTAAGAAATTCTGAAAACCAGCTTCCATTCTGAATTCCATTACTGCAAATATACACCATTACTTGCCCCTCTGAATAATCAAGTCTGGCTACGTGCCTGATGGTTTTGTTACAGGCCTTACTTTGAAAAAAAAATAATTGATTACATAATGTTGACGTCGGTGAAAGTTCATTCACTTGCAAATAGTTTCGAATTTCGAACTGTGAATTTGAATGGTGCATATCAATGCTATCAGTGTGAATGAAACACATAGAAAGTTTAGAAAACCTCTTTATAATCCCTTTAAATATTGCACATATATAACGAAACTGTTCAGGGGCTTTCAGCTTATATGGCAGATATGTATATCTACGGGCTTTTTAATTTACGAAAAGTTATAAGTAAATATTTAAAATTTTCAATTTAAAGGGACTTACCTTGCAAATATCGTATTAAGATACACATGACTTCACCAAATATAAAGTTTTTCATAATAATAGGGATCAAGGTAAAAGGCATACAGAAAACAGCTAGTAACAGATCAGTAATAGCTAGATTAAACAAAAATACATTCGTTACAGTCCGCATTTTCTTATTTTGAATCAATGTCACAATCACTAAAGCATTTCCAACTACGCCCAAGAGGAAGATGATCGAATACAACGTTATCTGTACTTCCATGTTGATTCCTTTAGAACGTCGCATGCCCCTTAAAATTGGGCTAGTGACATTTGTCAGCATGTCTTGTGTCGTGAACGTCATGTTTGAAAAATCGGACATATTGTCCGAGCAGTCCACCGAACAGTTACTAGTATCCGAACTGTATTCCATTGTGACTAAAGCTGACTTAACGTTCACATTAACAGGCACGGGAGTTCAGATCCATCAAATAACCCGTCTACACTCAATCTATATGGCTATAACACACGCCAGTTTTTAAGATCAGCTCAAAAGAAATGGATGGAGTTTTACGCCCCCGTCTTTTGCAGATTCGTTCAAGAGCTGAGGAAAATATCGTCGTTGTTTAGCACTTTACACTAGCATTGTCCTAACAACCCGAGAAGCACTGTGTTCCAGACATACTTTAAGCCGCTACAAATATCAAGCAAAGCCAGCCAATCTCGTTTTCCAACGTTCGTCAAGTTTTCCCAAATGTGCTTCTTTCTTAACACTATTTAAAACGTTTCATTGGTTTCCCTTCAGCATTGGTAAAGGTTAAACAAAATGAGTAACAGATATGAGTCCCTTAAAACATCAACAAAAGGTAGCAAATCTCTTTTTTGCAAACCCTGGTCGCTACAATTTCGCCAAGTCCTCCCAAACGTGCTTACTTGTTGACAGTATTTAAATCGTTTTATTGGTTTCTCTTTAACAATTGATAATGGTTAATCGCAATAAGAACCAGATATGCCTTGTGTCGTTATAAACCCCCACCGGGACTAGACAATCACTCAAATACACCTGTTCGACAGCTTGTCTCAAGTAATGTTTTACCAATTGGAGTCTCGCTAATCAGCACAATGTTTCCGAAAGCTTCAATGTCGTAAAGTATGTCTAAAGTTGAATAGACGTAGGAAAACTAAAGCGCAAAGTTTCTCAAAGTTCCAATAAGATAAAACAAGACAAACTAAAGGTTCCACAGACAAACTCAAAGTTCCACAGACAAACTCAAAGTTCCACAGATAAACTCAAAGTTCCACGGATAAACTCAAAGTTCCACGGACAAACTCAAAGTTCCACAGACAAACTCAAAGTTTCAAAGACAAACTAAAGGTTCCACAGACAAACTCAGAGTTCCACAGACAAACTCAAAGTTCCACGGACAAACTCAAATTTCCACGGACAACTCAAAGTTTCACGGACAAACTCAAAGTTCCATAGGTAAACGCAAAGTTCCGATATACGAAGTTATGTTATTCTGACAATTGAGAGTTTCTAGAAGTTCCAATAAGATATGATATTGTCCGAATAATGATCTATTTAATGAAGCTGACGTAAACACCACAAAGTCCAAAGTCCCACTTAGTTAAAGCACCTCACAAGCAATATTGCCGCTGGAGAGAAATAATATAATCGACACCACTGGACAACACAAGTTCCAATGTGATACAATTCCTGAAGTCACGCTTTAAGGCTTGGGACTAAAATCAAGTGTAGATATCCACCGCGTTGAGACTGGAATTGTCAAATCAGTGTATTGAAAATAGCTTCCTGGAGAACTCACGATTGTGATTGATAAATGACGGACACTTTATAGTTAACTGATTAACTTCCGTTCTTCTGTATTCACTTCCGCACTAGACGTAATATCCGCTTTGAAATATATCCCGGACTCAAATGCTTTCTTAAAATCACTAATTATTCAAATGAAATGCTTTCAGAAATTTTCATTCAGAAACTATTTTACGCGTCAGTAAAATCTAAAGTTAACTTTTAAAAATACCGTTACACGTTTAACTAAGTCAAATCACCAAAACGTCGATTATTTCGTCCTCGATATCAAATACTTGGAACTGATTACATCTGTCCAAGAACAAAAGTTTTGAGGTAATATTTCATCTAAAAATGTAAGACAAACGCTACCACCACGGCGCGGAAAATTGTAGCCGCAGAAAATATAATTAAGCACTGGCGAGATAAAACTGCCACGGTAGATGTCAAAATATCTGAACACTGAACTCTTTTCTGAAGACAACTAGAATGATTAAAAATGTTTTTACACGTTACGGTATTGTAGTTATCATAGGTATAATATTATAACTTATAACTTATCTGATTGGCGCGTGCCTTTTCCCGCATAAATATATACCTTAGTGTCATGAATGTCGCGCGCCAGTTTCATCTTATATATTCCATTCCCCAAACACCACGATAATTGATTTCTTTGAAGCCGAAATATTTGTAATAATTATACAAAATTTTTATTTCGCTTTTATGTTTCATAAATAATAACCCAATTCTACAATTACTAACTTATTCTTTCTATTTCCAATTAGTTCAACTTTATGTGGAATCCAAGAAACTAATTATTGTCGAAAGAAATTAATTGAATGGCTCACAAATCTCTAGAAAATGGACAAAGTCAAAGATTAGTGTGTAAAGGTTCACGAAATTATCTAATAACCATCAAACCAAACTTCTAACACAGTGCAGGTGCGCTGATGTTTATTATGCCTCGATGTACGTACTAATCTTTAAAGGGACAGGTCGGCAATTTCGAAGGTTGATTTGGGGCTTAAATATATGAAAATGTCTTCAGAAGTACGGTACTAAAAATTTACGAAAATCGCATATTTCCTTCAAAAATACAAACCAGAAAATCCACTTTTTATTCATTTAGTTTGCAAGCTTATCTTTTGTCTGAAAATTGGGGTATCCGAAAGTTGAACGTCTTGTTGATATAGACTCTGACATTTTTCGTCACAGCTGTGTATTGTCGAAGTGAGTCAGGATGTTTGACTGTATACAAGTGCCGTCATTAACCGAACTTCAACATGGAGGATCTTGGAAAAGCGACCTGTCTTTTTAACTTTCGAACTAATAATATAATTATAGATACACGTAGCTTAGAATACTATAACATATTAGCTTAACCTAACATTTCCGTTTCTAAGACAAAGTTAAGAATAACTCCTGAAAATGGCGAATCTGACCCTGTAAGATTTCAAGACAATAAAAAACAATTTCTAAATATAGTATATTTCTTCACAGTTAATGTTATTTTCTTCTAAATTAAGGATTTTAACGCATTCACAGTTTTTATATTCATTGCGTCATAACAAGGGCAATGGTATTAAATGTCCAAGGATGACAGTCTATTCTGACATGTATTCCCTTTTCCCCGGAGATGTCAAACTTATCATATGGTACGTCGTATAAGAACAAATAAAGTACAAACGATACGCTAGTGTGTCTTTCATAGAAATTATTTGTTGACAGTTTAGATCTTCATGCAACTCTATATCCATAAACCGAATCCACAAAAACAAATAGATACACGCTGAAATAGTCCAGCCGGCAACAAGTTGGATTGTTGTCTCCTAGGGAATTCGGTTCCGTAGATTTAGATCATCCACTACCTAGCCTGCATTGTTGAATTGGACGTAAACTTGCCATCTACCAACAACTACCTAGTCTGCGATATCAGTTAGCTGGAAGCGGCCATTAACTTGTCATCTACCAACAACTACCTAGCCTATGATATCAGTTAGCTGGAAGCGGACGTTAATTGTCATCTACCAACAACTACCTGGTCTGCGATGTCAGTTAGCTGGATGCAGACGTTAAATTGCCATTCACCAACAACGACCTAGTCTGCGATATCATTAGCTGGAAGTGGACGTTAACTTAACAGACAGTCCTTTTCCAGCAGTTCATCCGTATTTGAGGCTGACGCATTCAATACCCGTCCATCAGCCTCTACTCAAACACACTTCGACTATTGATACAGAGTCGGAATAATCTCATCTGCCATAATGAACAAGTTAAGTGACACTTCGGTCATCATGAGTGGAAGAAACGGCACTCGACTAGAGTAATATCAGTGAGAGTTGCATTGAATTGCTAGCTTTATCCTTTTCAATCTGTTGTATAGTGCTCTAGTTTCAATCACTCACACGAGAGTTGGTGTGTTCCGTTTTAGAGCATATACTTCCTCACACGTTGATCTGAAATGTGGGTCTTATCTATGCGCATATGAAAATAGCTGTTATGTCTTTGCGAAATAAGGCAAACAATTTTTTATAAAGTTGGCTTAAGATTACTGTATTTTGTCAAATTGAGTAATGAAGCAAAATAATTTGATGCCTATTTCGAATCTCGAAATTTTTAAATATGTTTCGATCAAGACAATTTTCATTGAAGAAAAGGCAATTGGCAACCACTGGTAACATGTTTCACTTGTTCATTCATAAAAGACAATAGTACCGCCTCTTATAAGAATTCAATCAATAATAATTGAACAAAGTGTGTTATTGATTGTCTGATTGGCCATTTAGCCCTGTCATTCAAGCGGTTATGAATGAAATGTTTGTAAGGAATGATGAAGGAGCAGATGATGGAATTGTCTTCGTTGTCAACCTAACGACGCTCGGTGGCTTTTCAACGAATAGCTAAGTGAGGGGCGGGGCAGCGAGTGGTTCGAAAAGGAGCCACAAAATCGTCAAGTTGGGCAAAGAGGCACTTATTTCAAATGTACAAGGCATATGAATGTGGGGGTCCAGATTCTAGTCAGCCTCCTTTCTAGGGAGACCATAATGACCCCTACCCCTATCCTGATACCCCCTCCTAAAATGGCAGGGTATTGCGAAATCAACATAGAATCATGAGTTTTATCGACCCCGATATTGCTGCAACAAATTATAAGGAATATAAAATTAAAGGAAGCTACAGAATGGCTCTCCCGGGGGCAGATTATATGGAAGGTGAAGCCAGACATAAATTGAGTTTGACAAAAGCTTCAATTAATTTAAGGAAATAACTACAAGAAAATGAACAATTCGGATTCAAGGTTTACAGAAAAATAATGCACACATAGAATGTACTTGTATAACAACCCAGAGTTATGTGATGTCTGTTGTTTGTATAAACAGACAATATTACAACAGTAGACCACCAGCTAGAATATAACCAGTAATTGTATAGTGAAATTTTTTTTATTGTTTGTATAAACCTAGATGTAGTACAACAATGGTGATGTCTGTTGTTTTTTTTTAAATATAAATGGAGTACAAAAGTGAAGCACTCTCTGAAAATAACTGATAGTTTTGAAGTCTGGTGCTACTATAAACAGATATATAATCTTAACTACAGTGGACTTCCCTCTAAAATATAACTACCTGGTGAGTTAACGTTTGTTCGCTAACCTGAAGGCCCAGGGTTCAGTCCCAACATGGATCAACCCGGTTTCCTTCTGTGAGTGATGCGAGTCCGAGGAGCTAACATGGAACGAGTCAGATTGGACAATAGACTGAGACCCCGTGCTACCAAGGTTGTACACGTTGAAGATTCTTAGACACTAATAAATCGGGTACGCTAAGGATGCCGTCCTGGCACAATTTTCCTCCTTGTACACTTCAAGGGGTAGCTCGTCCTCACTGACCAAAACAGATGCAAAAAAGTAGGCCGTAAATTACCATTTTATTTCTAAAATATAACTTGTCTTTCAATAAAATGCAGTGATATTATGAGTAATGATCTTCAAAATACTTCTTGAGATGATAATACATGTAGTATATCACTATAACATGTGCACGATCAATATTCTGTTTACAATTTCACTCATCAAGAATCGTCTACACACCCTCCTTATCTTTACTTCTCACATAACCGGGTCGTTTTTTTGTCAGCTTATCACATGTTAACAGGAATTTTACCCACGGGCTAAACCTGAAGCTCTTGATCTTTTTATGTGAGGGGTTCGGAAAGGGAGTTAAACACCCTCGAACGGATGGGTGAATTGGATGACTAAATATTTACATGAGTGTTAAACTTAGTTTTTAATCTAAAGCTAAATCTAAAGCCTTTATAACTATCATTGGGAGGGAGAGGGTGGGGGAGGGGCGTCGACACACCCCTTTATCTACTTCCTCTTACTTCTAGCCTGGAACCAAATTTTTAGAATGGGTGCTCAACTATAAGCCCACTTGCCTCAGAGAGGAAGCGGACTTGAAATATGGATTAGAAAAATATCAGCAATTCTTGATTTATCTACGAATATGCAAACACAGTAAGATTATTATTGCAGTGAATATTGAAAGTTGAATCAAGGGTTTGATATTACCTGACTCGAACACCTGGATAAATCTTTATGGAACCGTTCATATGAAACATAAATACATGTAAAGTAATCTAATATAATTATTTAGGTGATTATTTGTCTAAAGGAGGTAATTCTAAGAAATAATAATATTTATTTATTTTGAAAGCGTTAAGTATTTTTACTTTTAATGTGTTAGTAATAAACTCACACTGTTGAATGAATGAGTTACCATTATTAATTTGATTATTATATACTGACCGATAGAGAGCAGTTATAGAAATAGAGCGCGCATTTCGTTTTTAGTTTTTTTACGGTATATAGTTCTAACTATGTAGGGGGGAGATGGGTGAAGTGGAAAGAAAAGATAGAGAGAAAAGAGCTCGGGGTAAGGATAAACAGACAGGATAGGATATATAATGGATCGCCGGTTGGTATTCTTCCAACCGATTTGATACAATGATCAGTTAACCACAAGAACTTTTTTAAAAGAAATCCATAAGTAGACTCAATGGTCAAATAAACGCACGGAGAATTGTTTCCGAATTGCTTCCCTTGGTGTAAACGTATATAAAACGTACTGTTTCAATTTTGAAAAAAAATGATTAGCAATTCAAAATGTTCCGGTTGAAGACCTCCAGATCGATCTCTTCAATGAAGTCTAAAATAATAATAAAATAATAATAAAATAATCATATACATCGTAAGAAAAGATACAATGGATTCAGGTATTTCTAGACTACACCGTAGTACGTAAAACGCCATGCTATTCCATGCCATTCATCAAAGCTATATTTTTACCTGAAGAACACGTTCTAGATCTGGTAGGGTTATTAGACCAATAAAAAATAGTTAAACGTCAGTTTTATAATATAGGTTCTTTCAAGTGGGCCATAAATCAGAGGCTTATATTGAAGTTTTGACAGAAGATTACCAATAAATATTATCATGACTTCCAATCTCTTTCTTCTCAATTAAAACAGATAGTACTACAGCCTGATATAATCTGCTGTAGTTTTACTCTTAAAGGATCACTACCTCTTAGAATAAACATGAAATTTAAAGGAATGGTACTTCATAGAATGAACTTAGAATCAATCTTGACCAAGAAAGTACACTGGAGCGTGTTTATTCGGTTGCCAATAATCCAGAGACCCCGATACCCGCACGCTTTTTACTGAGAAAGGAATATTTACTATGTAAAATTACCCGTTAATCCGGGTTTCCGCTGTATATATTCATCAGTGGACTAACCAATTGTCATAACTAAACAACAAAATCCACTAAACGACCACTGGGTCTGTGATCAGAACTGCACATTCTGGGGTGCGTGTATGCGTCTACATATCGAAGTAACTCTCTCCCCAAAAAGAATTTTCATTCCGATACTACTTTACGCGTTAACGTTTGTGCACACCTTTCGATTCTCTTGCGTTAACGGGTATCCTGGATGTGTCGCTGTAACAAAAAAACATTACAGTTCACTTTGCCTTTTATGATCTGTAAAAAAAACGAACGATTCGAACTAATTTCGTCGAACTGTGGGTTTTTCAGAAAGAGATTTTACAAGAGTATTTCTAAATAATACGAAGCTTATCCCTAAAACCAAAATGTATGGCTTAAAGCGTCCAAACACTTCTGAAATTATGAATATTCTGAAGTTTTTAATAATTAAACAACTCTAAGAGTTGAAAAATTCAAAGTTTGCAACGGTTAAAAATAGAAAATTTGACTGTATTGTGATAACGTAACGTGATTGTTCCAATGACGTCATTTTCATTGTCATCACTGATTGTTCTGAGTTTCAACCAGAAACAGCGCAATTACCACTTTCTATTGAATTTTACCAAATTTTCAAAAATTTCTGGATTTTATTCACGACTTTTGTGGTAAAAAGGTGAGTTTTCGTTTAATTTTTATGGTGTTTAAGTTTTTGCAAAAAATAATCCAATTCTAAGGTAAAATTTATAAGTTACAAAAGAATGAAAACTTTGAAAAATTCTTACCAAAGAGCCCTGAATGTGTTTTGAGCCCGAGTCTGCTCTGACTGAACATGAACAGTTTAAAAACAACATGTTGTTTGTCTTTCAGGAAATATGACAACTATTGATTCTGGAAAGCCACCTCTTCCTAGGATTGCTCTAGGAGTTACTCTCAGAAAAAGTCAAGGGGAAACCGAGGAAGACTTCGAGAGAAGAACTCAAAAGTTGAACGAGTTTAGAGATTATAAAAGAATGAACTTCCCACAAGAAAATCTGGTTCTCCCTGAGAAACCATTACTTACTAACAGCTACCAACAGCGTCGTCAGTTCCGACGGAAAATGATTCTTACCAATGGATCGTTACGACCTTTTACAACTACGATTAATGGTACGGCCTCTAACATCATGCCAGTATCTTCAGGAGTTGCAGTTATGGATACTGGTGTGTCTGAAAGCATTGTGGGGCGATCAACGTCTACCAGTCCAGTGTCAGATCTAACAGCTATGGCGTCTGCTACGTCAACCAGTCCCGCCCTTTCTTTTGAACAGGAGGATAAAGAACTACAGAAGAAACTGGAAGAAAGAAATCCAGTGATAGATATGTCTGTGTATGTGATTCCGAGGGGAATATTAGATTTATCGAAGTATTTCATCCAGGCGGATGTTAACTCTGATCACCAGGTGGATGTCAACTCTGATCACCAGGTTGATGTCAACTCTGATCACCAGGTTGATGTTAACTTTGATCACCAGGTGGATGTCAACTCCAAGAAGATCGCAGGTGAAATCCTTCAAGATCTTCTCGACAATTTTGATCTTGGTGAAGAAAATGTAAACCTGGCATGCCAGAATGATTCTTCTGAAGCAGGTTCGTTGTAAAGTTATTTGGGTTGAGAAAAGAAGCTTGCCCGGCTGTACCCACCCCCCCCCCCCCCCCCTCCTCTC
>NW_008709687.1:1575913-1608469 GCF_000327385.1 Lottia gigantea | reverse complement strand
TAATACAAGAACAAAATATAAATGACCCCGAGGTTAAAGTTTAGAGTATGATTGACCCGAGGTCAAAGTTCAGAGTATGATTGACCCCACAAACTGACTGACAGATAACGACAGCCTTCTGGTCTATGTTTAGAATTATCTATTATGAAATATATTTATATGAATTATGCTATATATATTTTTGATATAAATATTTTATTAAATCATATAATTTTGATATAGTAGTTTTAAATTGAGTCCGGTTGATTTGGGACTTGATTGTATTCCTTACCAGATCGTAAAGATAATTTGACCAATGAAAAGTATCGTCTCAAAAGCAGAAATTTGTAACTTTTGAGTTGTGATGAGTTGTGATATCTCCACGACCTCGTAAAGAATCTAAGCACATTCGACTTCCTCCACAAGATAATGTGGAAACCAATTTAAAAAACATATATATACTAGCATCTTCCTTGAACATATCAAAAGTACAGTGTTTCCCATGTCAACCTCGTACTAGGTGCAGAGGTAATGAATATTCAATCATCACAATTCTACATATGGTTGATTTGTAAATATGAACACACGCAAACGACTTTTACAAAGCGTTGTTTTGATTGGTTAACATTTCCCGCTACATACAAAGTAATTTTGATAAAGTCATCCGCTGTCCCATTGATATATTGGTAAAAGGTGCGGTTTAAACGACGATCATTTAAGGGCTACATCATTTGGCAATCCACGGCAGTTTCCATAAAGCTGAAGGCTTTGAGAACTTTCACAATAGACCGTACTTCTCTTGAGAACTCCGGCCATATAATAAAATCCGTACAAGCAATACAATTCCGTTGATCAAAATCTCTTCCAAAGTATGGCAAAATCGGGAGTAAAAGTTGTATAGTAGTGGACTCCTTGGAAGAGAAGAACCATCAGTTGTTCAGAAAAGAGTAAACATGGTCTGTTATATCTATTTAATTCTTCCGTGTTACTTTTTGATTATTGTATTCCATAATGTAGAGTTAAGACACCCCATCATATTCTATTCATACAAATGTTCCTAAAAAACGACATTCAGAGACATTATTCCGTGACGTTTGATGCTCCAGTTTTTAGACCGGAAATACAATTATCCTATTTCAATAGAAGTTAAATTACAATTCGTTTTAGAAAATGTTATTCGAACCTGAAAAAGTTGTGATTTCCACACTTCACGAGAGCTGTATAACTAAATTTTTTATTCAAGTGATGTCTTTATATAAGATGAAGATGAACACGAATTGGAGTTTTACGTTCATTACTGGCTATTAGGCTCAAATGGGAAATGGCCACCTTTCTTGTATCATGTAAGTTTGTAAATGAAGCGATATTTTTGGATTGTACGCTAACGAATACAACCAATCAGAGGCCTCGACAGAAAGCCGATGATCACAAAGCCATAATGTTTACAGCCTTTCTGTTACGATCGTACAATTCAATCCACTCGCTACATTTCCTGATACAAGAAAGGTGGTTATTGTAGTCAAGGTATAAGACGAAGTTCGTATTAGTTTGACAATGTGAAGATGTGTAAATGGTGTTTATTCTGTTTTGTTCTGTCAACATCAACTGACAAGTTGAATGTCAAATTAAAACAAAAGAAACATCCAGACCGACCTGCTTCGTGAGGTCAAAACTTGGGCAAGACGACATTGAGTGGGGAATCCAGGGGGAAATCGTCCACAGTCTACATCAGTTAAAATTAGTAAAATATTGAGTTAAAGTAAACATTTCGCAAATATATCGCTTACACTTAATGAATTTTGACGGTTTGAAATGTCCCGTGTTATTAAGGGAATACGTGTTCTCCAGGTTTAAATATAACAGCTCTTTAAAGTAGGACTATGCACACGATATACATGTTATTTTTAATGCGACCTTCGACTTAATTAATCACATTAGATTATAGAATGTTTGCTCATCGTTACTTCCGGTTGTTTTTAAGACAAACGGGAAGTAGAAATGTAAATGGATAAAGTCGTCTTAATAACTGATTCGCCATTTGATAAAGCTGAATGTCAGTTCTCATTAGCATTTTCCAGAATTAACAGAATGCTTGGTTCTTCTTTTTATATTATTTTATGTATTATCAAATTGAGCTCTCTCAACTATTATAGCAAATATTAAGGGGACAGATGCGCGATTTTGGGGTTGATTTTTGGACTATATGTAATTAGTCTTCAGAAGTACTAGAATCGTTTGATAATCGCATCATCCCTTCAAAAATACCCCAAACTAGGAATTTCACTTTTATTTCTATACTTTATGTTATTTTTATATATGACTTATATAAGTCTTAACACGAGTCATCATTTTTAATTTTAATTGCGGATAATTCTGGACACATGGATTTGAAGGCTCAAATTTCGACGGTGAGCTATAAAAAAATGAGATTACGGTGCGATTTGTCAAACTGATGGCAATACCTGTATCTTTAATCAATATTTTATTGTTTTATTTTTCAGAAATGTACGACATGGTTATATCCAGAACAAAGACGAAAATATGACATTTGTATTGATTCAAGAAGACAAATAGACAATCATCTGTAAAACATGAAAGAAATATGACTTGTAAGAGAAGGCGCATTTGTATTAATTAAAGAAGACAAATCATTATCATTTTGAGTCTTTACACAAATAATATAATATCGACGCCATTATTCTCAGTGTGAAATAGTCGGATTTGTCATGTCTAATTAGTGACACAGCGCCCGGCCTAATTTTTCTCGAGTAGCTAAGACACATTCATAATCTTTAAGGCTTTTATTTGCCTTTTGAGAGAATCCCATGTAGCATTAGAAGAGTAATATTATAAAGTTTATATTTTTAGAGAAATCTGTGGTTTAACAGCACTATAAGCTGTGTATTTTTTTTTATGGCACTCTGTAAATCAATGTTCCATCATGACTAAAACTGCTGGTAGTGGTATTTTTTTTTACATTAATCAGATTTAGTGTACACAGCAATAGATATGCTCGGGCTTGATACCCCAAAGCTGGTGACACAGAACATATTTACAGCAAACCTCTTGACACAGAACATATTTACACCAAATTTCTTGACACAGAACATGTTTACATCAAACCTCTTGATACAGCCCATATTTACACCAAACCTCTTGACACGGAACATGTTTACACCAAACCTCTTGACACAGAACATATTTACACCAAATTTCTTGACACAGAACATGTTTACATCAAACCTCTTGACACAGAACATATTTACAGCAAACCTCTTGACACAGAACATATTTACAGCAAACCTCTTGACACAGAACATATTTACACCAAATTTCTTGACACAGAACATGTTTACATCAAACCTGTTGACACAGGTCATGTTTACATCAAACTTATTGACACAGACCATTGTTTACATCAAACCTGTTGACTCAAAGCATATTTACCTTAAATATGTTAACCTAGAGCTTGACACGGAACATATTTACATCAAACCTGTGGGAATGTCTTGTGTTGTTGACACAGAGACCCTTTTCAACATATTTTTTCATTGACCAAACCAATTGACAAAGACTATTTACATCAAACTTTTCAACACCGAACCGATTGCTATTCTATAGTAGAACATAAAATTAATCATATAATGACAAACAAACAGTATGAAAAAAAAATCGAATATCATTTAACCATGCACTACAATCAAAAATAGATTTTCATTTCATATAATTATCAAAGCCTGTAATTTTCATGTGATATTTGACGATTTCTATTAGTTAAAACGATATCAGCTTGTAATTCAACGTTGGATGTTTTTAATTGAAACAGTAGGTAATGTTTGGTTTCATTTTCCATCATTGGATCTTATAGTGTCAATTATACACCATACGTTTAATTGGAGATTCATTAACGGACTGACACAAACATAAACTAACTCAACAGTTAACGAACGCGTTATTAAATGGTGACCACTTACCAGTTAACGAACGCGTCTTAGCAGTTTTTTATGTTTTTTTTTTTTTTTACCAAATTGCTGACCAGTTAACGAATGCGTCATAACAGCATTGATAAACTGGAGACCAGTTAACGAGCGCGTTTGAACAGTTTTATTCAATTGGTGACCAGTTAACGAATATGTCTTTAACATTGATAAAATATTACTGACCAGTTAGCGAACGCGTCTTAACAGTGTTATTAAACAGGTGACAAGTTAACGAACGGGACTTACAGTTTTATCAAATTGATGACCAGTTAACGAACGCGTCTGAAGAGTGCGATATTGTGTTTTTTGCGAGATGTAACGAATACAACATCAGTATAATCGGGCAATGATATTTGTGAGCATCCAGGATGGTTCAAAACATAAACACGATTTGAATTTAATTAGTAATCAACACAATGTAAGTTTAGCTTGTATTTTACCCATAATATAGGTGTCAAAATACAAGAGACTGCACCTGTTTAGTGTTTACGTTTTAAATAGTACCCGGATGTGCACTTTGCTCTTTTATCGGTCATTACATCGATAATAAAAGCATTCCTCAACAGTAGACTACGCATCTGATAAATGGCTATTTGATCTGGTAAAGGGAAGAATTCCGGACAATGGCTAAGTTATGAGTATCCATGTAAGCACGTGTAAACTGAACATTACTCCAATTAGCGAAGTAGATACACGTGTAGTGTGATCATATATTGTCAACAGAGTATAAATTGGGTATATCTGTATGGAGATATACAGGATTTTAATGATAATCCTTACTTATTTCGTGCATTTGCTGCAGTATGTATTCCTAGACTTACATTTAATATAAATATTCCACATGTATACGTAGATATAGAAGAGGGGCTTTGTGATAGAGGCTACGTTATTGATTACTTTCACTTTTTACTAACGCTGCATTCGTTACGCCTGGGAAATATGCGATTTTCGTTAATAACATTACGTGTAGTAATTTTGGGGCTTAAGCATTTGGGTTGGTTAGAACATGTGTAACTGTGTAGGTTCGGTTTTTCAAGTCGATGTTCTCGTATCAATCTCGTATTTTAGGCCACCGAGTCAAGATCAAGATCAAGAAAGCAATGTCCAGTAGCTGTATTCGTTCAGATTCTGACCATAGTTTTAACTCTCTCCATGAGATCATTCTGCAGAAACGAAGGTCTCAGTTAGTCAATAAGCGAAGAAGAAAAGCTGAAGAACCAGAGAGAGGTCTGCGAGAATTTTCAGAATCGAGTGATAGCGATGTTTGCTCAGGACAAAATTCAAATGTGAATCATGTTCGATCTAAAAGCAAATGGTTATCGAACGAGTCTATGTTTGAGTGTCGAAGGCTTTCAGTGGCTCTGAGTCCAATCAAAGAATCAAACCGCACAGAAACAACTAAAACAGGGACCTCGAAGGATCCATTCGCTTGGGAAAGTTTATCAGATGTGGAACCCATACAATTTACCGGGGCACCGAAACAATCAGAATTCACAACCAAACCTGGTATATTCGAAGTGTATAACTCGCCAGAGAAAGTATCTCAGAAACAGAAGAAAATCAACACCAAACAAACAGTTGTTAGTGTCAAAACCGCAGATGTAAGAAATACGAAAGGAATTGGAAAACGAAAATTTTTCAAAAATCCCAGTCGAATTTGTAATTGGAGGTTTGATAAAAGGACGTTTTGGACCAGGTAGCTTAAATTGTATTCTGTATAAATCGAGGAGATCTTAGTTATTTATATTGATGTTTTTATAACTACCGCAGGACGACATCCTGTTATCTTCGATAATTTTGAATACAATTAAATGCTTGTCGGTTTCGATTTAATTCTATCATAAACGCCGAGAGGTTATTCAAACCGATGTTTTAAACAGTTTCGATTGTAATTTAATTCTATCATAAACGCCGAGCTATCATTTAAACCGATGTTTTAGACCATTCCGATTGATACCATCCTGATTATCATACACGTCGAGACATTTTTCAAACTGATATTTTAGACGGTTTCGACTGTAATTTAATTCCATTCTGACACCATTACGAGTATTTGATGTTTAAATAAAAGCTAGTAGACAGAAATGATGTTTGTAATCAACATCACCATGTCAAACACATTGTTTTTTTAATATCTCTAGCAATTATATTCTATAGATTCCCACTGCGATTTCATCACGATATAGGTTTCTATAACATGGATTCAGACCAATATAGAAACCTGAATACATGACTAGACACGTACAGTCCATATTCCAGTCTGAGCTTAAAGTCTTGTTTTACAGGTTTCTTGAGGATTGTCTACTTGCCATCTGGTGCTTTCCTTACCAAAGTCTCTGGCGCCCAGACATTTTTCGTCGAAGCTGTTCGTTAAGAATGAGGGACTGAATGATAGAGCATATTCTTACCCGAGGATCAATTTTGAACGTTAAAGGAATTGTATATAGTAAGATTTTCTAGACTTTTATATGTATTTTGGACCATATGTGGCATCCATGTGCATTATTTCATTTTTCCGTAAAATGTTTGTGGTTCCTGTAATTATAGAAAAGCTTATCAGTATGTGACGTCACTATCGCAACATCTGAGGGCCACCCCGATAGCTACCTCATGAACGTTTAGGTTTGGTAGAATTCAAGAACCACACACGTCTGATTGAAAATTTGAATGGTACAAATCGTTGCTACACAAAATAGTTAAACCTCTATACAATCCCTTAAAGTTTGCTTAAGGAAATGGTTGGCGTGGGCGCCTTTCTTTTAAAGAGACAATTGCTAAGTATTACGGTCGATCCCTTGATTAATTGGTTCAATTTGTCACCCACCTTGTCAAATATTCCATAATATTATTGATATTGATATTCCAGTTTCTAGGAGAACTTGACCTGATTCCAGAGATCACGTCAATTGTCTGACAGCACTGAGAGACTACACCCATTCCATTATTTGAAGAGATATTGTCGTCCAAATAGCCCAACTTTAGACTATAATATAAGCTGGTTGGTTGTAACATTCAATATGTATTGATGAATCACCACAAAGCTGAAAGTAGACCAAAAGAGAAAATGAATAATTAGGGCAAGTCTACAGGGTAACGTGATAATAGAATATGGAACAAATATTTTGATAAATCTACGAAATCGAAAGATTTATTATTGTCCTATATAGAAACTAGAATTCACTTTATCATTTTGGGTTCAAACATAAGCAATTAATAACAAAGTGGACGTTTATGAATTAGAAATTAGGTCAAATTAACTAATTGGGACACGTTAACCAGGTCAAAAGTGAATAGTGGAGAGGGTGGAAGTCAAAATGTAGATCAACCCATGGATAATTAGGCCACATCAAGGGAAATAAAATATGAACTAATTTCTGTAATAATCTGGAATTTTAGCTATTTAATGTCACCATTGGTACTGTCATAAACTCCTTATCTGCGATACTTATAGTTTAATGTTGGACTGAATGTCCAGAAGGTGACCCGAGGTCACGTCATGACCTGTGACCTTTTTAACCTCTGACCTCTGATAAGTATCAAGTCATTAACTGTTCCATACATCCACCTCATTTGGCATCAGATTTGTCCTGCAACGCTTTGATATTGAGAATTTCGGCAATCATCTTTATGGTATCATATTCGATAAGTTCGGCGGAAGTGGAATATGAATCTTAAAGAGCTTCAGTTTGCTATTTTGGAACTTGACATCGAAAATTCAGGACATTTGAAATTCAAATAAAAATGTCGTTCTTCGAACAGGAAGTCTAAATGGTGTACAAAGAAGCGAGCGTCTAAAATTCGCATACAGAGAGTGGAAAATCTTTTTAGATACCCCTTTTCAACCCCCTGTCATTGTGCTACAAGCTATGTACGTAAAAACTCGCTAAACAGTTGGAAATCGAAAAAGAGCTGTCCTGGCAAAATTTCCCCCATACGCGCACTGCATTAGCGCATTGGGTGCGTTAAACTCCATTCATTCCATTTATTTTAAAGTTGCGTGTTCGTTTCATTTCTACACCCTTTCTGAGTGTTTTTCTTATACTGTTGATTAAAAGATTCTGTAGGACAATTCCAATCGACATCAGTCACAGTCTCAACAAATACTTGTAATTTATATTACGTTTATGTAAAGTTGTAAATCACTCCAGGATGAAATCACATATGAAGCAACAGTAATACGACCATTTGTATGAAATGAGGTATAAATCGGAGAAGAAAAGCAAGGTCTTAACCACCATCATCTATAAATACCAACAAACGTTTCGTTTCCTTTTTTGGTACTTAAAAAATCAATGCCGATGACTATTTCGTTTTCTGTTTAATCAAGTGTATAATGAGATTCCGAATTGAGCCATTTGTACGGAACATTGACACACATTCACACAATAAAGCTTTTTTAAAATGGTGTACTAGTTATCTAGATAGTTTTCTTAAACCTGATTCGAATATACTGATTTCTTATGTGGTACAATATTCTCTTTGAACATCGGTTAAAAAGTCCGCGATGGGCGTTAATTTGTCTTCTACCAAACAACTACATAAACCGGAAGTTACATATGGCGCGAAAATGGGCATTGCAAATATTTTTGCCCTACTGGTTGGTCGCCTGGGATTCAATAACATCACAAAAGAATGTCTTGCAATTCTTAATATTCTCCCACCCCACCCTTGTGATCCTGAGCTATAGCTATACGGGCCTGTATACAACAGAATCATTTTAAGACATGGCTTTGGCTGGTGGTCGATCCTAGGTGAGAACTATACATGTATTGGTTTATTAGGAATCTCTTGAAGTGTTCATTATTCCGGCCATAAGATGTCAGTACTGTCTATCTAATCAGGCCCTGATTGGCACAGACCGGAAGTAGTTACGTAATTCTCCTCATTAACTAAAGAGTCGAATCTAATGACATTTTGAAATTGCACCAAGATGATGGGCGTACCATGCAATGTGCGATATATTTAGCCAATAAAGGAGTGTTGTGCCGCCTACTCTTTCACCTTTATCAACTTCATATGTTGTGGTCCAGGAAGTAAAACGCAGGACCTCTGGTGTTGTGTCTTGTCGGCAAACGACAAGACGTAAATGACATATCAGCCTGCATCACTTACACTTGCATCGCTTCGAAAAATGAGAAGGTATTATCTCGATCTTTGCCGTGATCGGACCCTAAACCCTTAAATTAGCGAGCAAGCTTGCCCAGTCTAATAAGAAGGCTGTTATCTTCAATTTCCATTAAGAAATTGCAATGGCAATGAAAGTGTTTGGAGACTTGAGAATCTGGTCAAGAATTCGACTAACTGATTTCAGTACAGTAATTGAAATAAACCTGACCGGAAATGACATGTCAGGAGTAATTGACCATGGTATATTTTGATTGACGTGTACTTGACATGTTTACTCGTGAAATCCTTCTTTCTCAGTCTTACTAAGTTAGACTATTTCGGTTTCTAGTAACTAATAAGCTCGTCATTAGAATGTCAACTTCCAGCTTCTCAGTAAAGTATTAAGGGGATCAATAGGCCATAAGCCCCCCACCTTCCACCCCTCGGGTGATTAACTGGGACTCCTGGTCTCTAGGGGCCTCTGGTAGCGCCAATTTTTGGCCCTCTCTCCAGGCATGTTTTAGATACGCCCCTGCAGCTTCTTGAACGGATATAATCATCTAAATAATATGATCTTGTCAGATGCAGTTTATCGTCTGGATAAAAATGGAAAATATCATTTTTCAAAGTTTATTGGCAACCCCGGGCTATGGAATCCGACTCATTGTGAAATTCTCCGGTGTCAGTGATGCAGGCTTGAGAGGCTAATATGTCAAGAAATAATGGAGCGTCAATCAAGACAAGAGTATGCTAGATGCAAATGTCTTTTTAAAATTCTATATGGGAAATGAATGGAGTTTTACGTCCTGCTTTTCTATAACTAAGGATACGGGTTGATGAGAACTCTATTTCATCACAAAAAGTCCGTTTTTTTTACAGAAATTTACTACATATTTTCTCTTCATATACGTAAATTTCTGCTGATATACATACTTTTCTGTTGATTTACGGACTTTGTTCTTACATTAACAGAATGTTAGTTCCGCAGTAAGGAAATATGTTATTTTACGTAAATTAATCTTGGTCGTATGTCACTTAACAACAATTACGTTATTTGTCAGTAAATTTACGTAAATTCTGTGTTATTATCATGTATGTCCAAACTTGTCTGTAGATAAGCGAAGTCCGCGCATGCGTGGGAATACTGTCTTTTTTTGACAGGAACTTTGTGTTTCCTTACGGAAAATTATAACAGAATTGCTGTTAATTTACGGAAACTGTGATTTTGCGTTATATGATATTTTCGACCTGCCAATCAAAGTAGGTATGACGTCATCGGTAAAGACACGAGGTCAGTCTATCGTCACGCCGCCATCTTATCCCACATCAAAACAAGGCTACGCCGAAGGATTTTTGTGAATTTCTTAAATTAAATTGAATATGGTGAGATGCATGGAGAACTTGAAATGCTGACCCGATATTCCACCACTCATTCCTGTTCTATTATCACCCTTTGTCAAAAACTGCTAAATGTTTTACTGAATTTTAAGCGTGTGGGAACAACGACAAAATGACTTAAATTTATCCTACACGATGAACTAGACTAGGCTTAGCTTAATTGGTCTTGGGTAGAGTGGAAATGATCACTGAATACAAATTCACAGGTGAGTGTATTTTAATTATTGCCTAAGTAAATTTGTAATGTTACCATTTTATCACTTTATACATGTGTGGTATTTGTGGTCTGAAACTTAGATCAGTCTTGTTAAGAGTCATCTTTCTGTTTAGAACTCTTCTGTCTAAGAGAGTAGAAAAATTATTAATTTTCATCATGGCAACGAAGTCCTCAAGTTCATTTCTCTAATTCTTAAGTTTAGTCAACCACAATGTAAGTTTATACCCGATTACATAAGAAAGCCTCCGACGATATGAAATATCACAGGATCCATAATTTCTATTGCAATTTTTTGTTTTTTCATCCTCTGCTGTCTGAAAACTTTTACCAAAATGTAAACAAACCCCACAAAATGGCGCCAAATTATGCATAGATCCCTCAAGTCAGTTTTCCCACCAACTTTGTACATGTGACACTATATTAAATGTTTGTACCTACTATTAATAACATTTGCAATGTCTTATCGATGCCTGGAATGTCAAACTGTGCAACCTGCTTTTAAGAAATTATTTTGTACGCCACCCATGTCTGCTATACATAAGTGTGTCATTGCATCATGCTCTTAAATTCCATCCACTTTCTTATGCCTCTACTATTTTATTATTTTTAATTTATAATTTCTTTTTCTGTTTTTGTTCATCCTTGCTTTTTTTGTACTTTCAGCCTTTTACGGTTATGAGTAAGAGTACAATAATACAAGGAATGAGAACTCTGTCATTAATCTTGTCAATAAACCTTAACCGTTTACACTCAATGTTAGGACCCACTACGTGGGCGAAGCATTACACAATTCGTAAACGAGGGCGGATTGGACACTGGATTTCTCGAACTAAAAGATCCAGTGCCCTACTATTACTACAATACTACAGTACGTTAGCACAACAAATATTTTCTCAATTTAAATTTATCTTTTCAGGTATGTCACCTTTTCCCTTTCTTTAGAGTTTCTGCCATCATTTACCAGCTAAAAGTTACAGAGCATTATGAGACTTGACCTGACTTTCGAACGAGCAACAATTAACTGTGCACATCAAAAACAATTAGGCCTTATAATAATGATTAGAGTTGCATCATAATCAGTATTGCGCTGGATGATGGAGTCTTATAACCTTGTGGAACACTAAAAAAAAGTACTATGTCCAGAAGTAGTAGCATTACTGGATCACAGGTCCTTGAAGTTCTGTAAATATTAATAAAATATGGGCAATGTGGAGAAAAGAGTGTCAACATAAATATAAAAAAAGACATTAGTTAAATCAGAACGTTGTCATTAGTTAGAATGTTATGAAGATGTCATTAGTTAGAACGTTATGAAGATGTCATTTCTTATGAGAATATCATTAAGAGATGTCATTAGTTATCAGAATGTTAAAGATGTTATTAGAGACGAGTATGTATTTCAAGTTCATCATTTGTTTTTATGCAAGAGATTGTTTTTATACGCCCACATTTTCAGTTGTATGTACAATTAAAGATGTAGTTAACATCATTTTCTCTGATTATTTACAATGCACAAATAATATCAATAAACAAATAAAGTTAAAATGTTTTGTTATTTTTTACAGAAAAATGGAAATGATTTCTGGCAACAGATTTATTACCAGAATATCCTTTTTAAAATTCTGTTTTTTTACAGAACTGGAAGGAAAAATTACGGCAGCAGATTTACCAGACTATTCTTCCTATTTTCTGTTAAATTACAGGAAATATTAGAAAAATTCCGGCAGCAGATTTACCAGAATATCCTTCCTATTTTCTGTTAATTACAGGAAATATTATTAGTCATTCTGTAATTTAACAGATTTTGTCGTAAAATATTTCTGTTATTTAAAGCAGATATTTTACAAGAAATTCTGTTATATAACTGAAGTCAAAATTTAAATTCTGGTAAATCAGCTGCCGGAATTTTTTCTGTTAATCGAAAGAAATTTTTTTTAGTGATTTTATAAATGTATGAATGGAAGTTAGAGTCTTTATGACTTTTTCTGTATTCGGCTATACGGGTTGTATTAGCGACTCGTCCTGTTCCAGACCCAATTCTACAATGTCTTCAAGAATAAATATTAATTTTCACTCAAAAATGATTGAAGTCGTCTGTTGTTTTTCTCATTGCTGCGAGGACATCGGGAAATGAGCTCGACTGAAATTTAATAAAGTCGAACACCATGAAAAAAACTAATATTTTTTAATATCATTAATGTATTTGATGTACACGAGCATGTAATAAGAAATTTGATTTATATGGTTTTTTTTCACACGTAGACAGAAAATGGTCTTATTTATTAAGACGACGGCAAAGCAATTTTTTAAGGTTTGTCTTATAAACAAAATACACCGCAATATTAAAGAGGGTGTGGATAATCAAAATTATTCTTCAAAGCACAAGACAGAGAAAATAGTGAGATTTGGTGAACTGCTTAGGCCTTGGCTATATAAAGCGCTTGATATCAACAGGCGTAGGTTGGGTGCCTTGGAATGAGCTTTTGGTCTGGAGGGGCAACCTGCAAGGGGAAACATTGATGTGATATTGATATAGTACGCTATATCTGCGATTTTCTGCAAAACCTATAAAATTGTGAGGTTCTATAGCACAGTCGGTAAGAGCGTTGATTTTTACATGATGTCATTTGTTTAGTTACGTCGAGCAAATGACGGCTGTGGATCCCGATCTCGATCGGCGTGTGATAGTCCGATGACCTTGAATAAGTCACTCATAATTCCAGTTGACCCAGCTGTAAATGGGTATTGATAATCCGGGAAAGATCAATGTCAAGAGGTTTGGCCAAGGACCAGCTGATAGTTTCTAAAGGATAGTGTGAACCTAAGTTGTTATCCTTGTAAAATATAGTTAGGCCTATAGTTGTTTCTTTCTTTCTTGGATGGCATCCTTTCTACCTTGAGCAATGCTGTTTTCAGAAAGGGTCACTCCCCTACTTCAACGCGTTCGTACAACTACTGTGTAGTTGGATACATCGGGGGTTGGGGCATGTTTTCGTAACCGCTAACCATAGATTTCAAAACTTTTCAGAGATGGCTTCGGTATTTTGCGTTTAAAAGTCAAACCCGTGTTTCATATTAAAATTATTGACTGACACCTGAAATATTTGTCGTAGCAGGCGAAATAAAATTTGAATTATTTCAGAAGGATCCCAGACGCTGAACTATTGATAGTAAAATTGGCTTTTAAAAAAAACTAAGAACCACAGACGTCTGGCTGAAATTAGGAATGGTGCAAACGAGGTTCTATCAGTGTACCAGATACACTTCAAAAGATTAGCAAACCTCTTTACAAACCCTTTAAGAGTGATGTCCGTTTATCCGGCTGCTTTAGTTGCAGGAAAGAGGATGCTCGAGGGTAGCCTATATCTCCGAGTTCAGTGATGTCTGAATTTCATAAGGAGTCCATTAAATAAACATTTGGTTATGTTTTTTTCTGCGTGACTCTTCATGCCATTCCTGATCAGACGAAATTCTTATGCATCTCATGTTCTAGGTCATATACTATTCAACCAATCAAATACTCTGTTCTAGAAAAGTTCTCCTTACTATTTGTGAGGAATTATGAGATTTTCATCGTAGAAAATTGACTTATATTACTTGCCTAGTTCTAACAGTGTTTTTGAACATGATTACAAGAAAAATTTCCTAAGTTCATGGATGTAAAGTGAAGTCATCTGGAGCTAAAACACGAAAACAAAACATCTAAATCTGGCTACGTATTCTCGAAACTCTCTTAGCGCTAGGATGTCCTAGGTTCTTATCTTCTAACATTGATTCTAGAACATCCTAGGTTCTTATCTTCTAACATTGATTCTAGGACATCCTAGGTTCTTATCTTCTAAAATTGATTCTAGAACATCATAGGTTCTTATCTTCTAACATTGATTCTAGAACATCCTAGGTTCTTATCTTCTAACATTGATTCTAGGACATCCTAGGTTCTTATCTTCTAAAATTGATTCTAGAACATCATAGGTTCTTATCTTCTAACATTGATTCTAGAACATCCTAGGTTCTTATCTTCTAACATTGATTCTAGGACATCCTAGGTTCTTATCTTCTAAAATTGATTCTAGAACATCATAGGTTCTTATCTTCTAACATTGATTCTAGAACATCCTAGGTTCTTATCTTCTAACATTGATTCTAGGACATCCTAGGTTTTATCTTCTAACATTGATTCTAGAACATCCTAGCGCTAAGATCGTTTAGAGAATATGGGGCCAGTATTTTAATGAGATTGATAAACAATGAGCACTTGGAATCCTCCAATATCTAAACATGTTTTTCATTCTTTTATTTTATTTAACAATAAATTAACAAAATAAATAAATTAAAATCATGATTCTGAAACAAATTTAACAACATTATTGATTAAATTCTGAAATTTTTTGTTTTATCTGTCATTGAGGCATCCTTTTTATATTTTTGAACTTTCCACAATGATTTTGTCTCATTCTCTTCTCTACATCAGATAATTTTCTATTACATGTCATTTATAAACATTTTAATATTTAATAAACTTTGCCAAGTTCAGATCTAAAGCCAGCAATATTTCCCCACTTTATTTAAAAATTTAGGAAACATTCCAATCTAGGTGTCATTTAAGATCTAGAATTCATCAGGTTTTACAGAACAGTGTGAGTTGTATTAAAGGTACCACTTGTAATGTTGTTAAATCTGCTAAAACCCCCTGAAAATATACAGATGAAGAATTACAAAGAAGAAAACTAGCATTACTTATAAGGATTTTGAATTATGTTCATGAGGATCCTGTCTACCAGCTGGTTCTTGACCAAACCTTTTGACTAACAAGGATAACTTTAGTTTATGAGGATCCTGTCTACCAGCTGGTTCGTAGCCAAACCTCTTAGCATTGATCTTTCTAAATTATCGGTACCCATTCACAGCTGGATCAACTGGAATAACCAGGAAAGATGAGTTATTCATGGTTGCTATAGCATGGAATTGGAACTCTGTCTTTTTATTGCAGTCGGCAGCGAGTTGGATTGTCGTCTGCTAGTTAGATGTTCCTTCTTAAGGTAAGAAAATTTCAGATGCCATGGTTAGTGTTTTCAAGATTTGGCCTAGTATTAGCTTTCAAACACTAAAGGGAAATGTATACAGTTCTTTGTAAGCTTTGAAAGCACCTGTTATTAAGCATCAGGGACCAGCCAGCAACCCTATTCAGTTTGCATTGAAGAAATTTGTCAAGAAATTACTGCCACTTTTAAGAAAGAAATGATAGCTGAAGTTTTTTTTTTAATGGAGTATTGAAGGATATCACTTACTTCAGCTGCATTAAATGTTTGAACTTTCATTAAATTGGTTTTTCTAAAAGAAAATATAGCAACTGCCAACACTAAAAGGAAACCATAGAAAATAAATTTGAATTAGACGAAAAAACCTAAGATGATTTTCTGCAGAATTAATTTTCAAATTATCCATCAATGCGTAAAATAAAATTTCTTAAATTTATCTGGAATGAAAATACTACATGGAATTACAAAAAAGTAGGCAGACCCATTGGCTGTGGCAGGCAGGGCCCCCCGTTTATTGTCAAACCTAAGGTTTAGACGTTTTTTTCATATCAGCCCCTCCAATCTGTATCAGTTATGGGAAAAAAAAGGGTTGAAAATAGTTTTCGCCTAATTTTTCTGTGGCTCACTTAACTCGCCATCTACAATCTGATGAATTCCTTAAAGAAATTGAGTTCAATTGGCCCAATTTCAGATCCTGAATACAGATCAGAGCCCAGACAAATCAAAAGCGAAACATGTATTTAAACAGATTTCCTCAAGATACATCTAACAGAAAAGAAAAAGGTTCCAATTCTACTGACCTGATAATATTTCTAGAGAATTGTACGCTAGAATTCTATCCCATAATACTAAAACTTGATCACTGGCTAGAAACCCTGAGAACGCTCTCATCAACCATTTGAAGGAAATCTTTAATCTAAAAACGTTTTTATTCTATTAATATAACATCCACTCCCCCATCTTCACAATGTCAAGGTTATGAACTCCAGACAATTATAATACTAATATTAAAGGTCAAGGTCAAAAGCTGAGTAACTATCATCATAACAGTATTTATAACACAGTGTTATTAACTCGCTAGATATAAAATGCATTATTATACAAAATATCAACAAAGATAATAAATTTCTGTACCTATTGGGTTAATACCAAAGGTCAAGGTCAAAGTAATAATATGATAACTTACGGTTGACAACCGACTGATTTTAAATGAAAAAACAGCTCAGGTTCCCTATCTTGTAGTAATGTTTCAAATAATAAACTTAAAGAAAGAATACCCTGAAAATTTATAAAAACCCTTGAAATGTAAAAAAAATCCTTTGAAATAAAAAAAAACTTGTGCCAATTCACATAGACGGTTTTGGAAACTTACTTTCATGTAGCTCCTACTCAAGAACAAAAATTTCAAAAACGCTTTGGAAGTATGTTAGCCTTAATAGCGTGGAATATTGTTAGATTTTGGGAGAACTAAATGCAAGATTTCAAATATGAAAAGTTATGCATTGCATAGCTAAATTTGAGCTGCATACAAAGCATGTATTTAGGCAAGTGTTACCTTATTTTAAGGTTAATTTGATATAGCGCCACAGGTTCAAATCCCCTTCAAAACAAAAGAAATTTCAGAATCCATGGTCCATGCTTTATAGAGTTAATTCAACTGACCTGTGGATGGGATGATAGACAATGTAATCGAAAGAAATATCTCATAAAGAATTCACGGAAAACATAGTACAGCTTGATAGGTTCTTTATATAAATAACATAGTGGTGATACTGAAAATAAACCTTAGTATTATAAAGCAATGACATGCTGTGTACAATGAGGGGAATTCTACAAGAATAGTGGCAATAGATCTTTATCATTGTCAACCATTATGGGTTTGTTAATGTGCAGCTCATGGGCCTTGTTTCATTGGAGTTCCATCTGAATGAATGGACATTTTGCATAAGGGCCGAATACTCACCATACATAGCAAAACCATGAAATGGGATAACACCATTAGGAGGATAATATACAGCAGAATCCTCTAGTCCCATTCTACCACGAATATAGGATTTAGCTGGGGTAATGGTGGAATTGTTCATTAGATGGTTGAGTACTGTTACATCTCTAGAGAATGGTAACAAGACCTGGAAAGGAAACAGACTTGTGTCAGAGACTACAAAATAACGGCAAATATGAGCTCAAATCTTTATAATGACAAAAGACTTTCTTGACCTTTAACAGTCATATTTCTTACATTTTTATATACATTGGCAGTGATTAATCAGCAGAATTTAGTTCAGCGATCTTTGGTTTTCATGTGATTTGATCTGGATTATCAATAAAATAAGCGATTATCTAATTGATTAAGATGAGAGTGTTAGGACCACTGATTAGTGCCGTAATTCAGAATACACAGAGTATCGGAGTACTCAGAGTTTTTTAGGCTAGCCTAAGAAGGAAATCAATTGGGACCAGAAAATGATGTCGGATTACGCAGAATGTTGGAATAACATGCTACAGACTCTTTTGGAAACACCTGATAGTACTTATCTTTGGAGGAGACCACTACTTTTACTATCAATTTTACCATGCTTTGGATGAGATATTGATTTAACTTAAATGTCTTGTTTGTACAGAGTTTTATTTAACTGTAAGAGGTACATTACTTTTAGCAAATGCTCATCTAATGCTGTGGTCGAAGGTTTTTGATAAAACTACTGTAAGACTTAGTGAAGAAGATCAGGGTTTACCTGATACAGAAAATCTTCAAACACGAAGTAATGATCATCATTCGTAGCTGTTAACTTGACGTCCTGTAACACAATAGGCTGAAATTATTTCAAGTCATTTTTACAATCATGAATTCAATATTTGATGAATTTGAGAATCAATCATCTTTCCTCATTATTCCAGTTGACAAACTTAAATTAACAGATCTTCAAAGAAAAAAGTGTGCCCTTCCAGTTTGGAAAATACTTTTAGGGTAAAAAAGCATGCATTATACAAGCAAATATACAGTATATGGTTATCAGGTAAAACAGTGTGCATTATACAAGCAAATATACAGTATATGGTTATCAGGTAAAACAGTGTGCATTATACACACAAATATACAGTATATAGTTATCAGGTAAAACAGTGCATTATGCACACAAATATACAGTACATAGTTATCAGATAAAACAGTGTGCATTATACACACAAATATACAGTATATTATGGTTATCAGGTAAAACAGTGTGCATTATACACACAAATATACAGTATATAGATATCAGGTAAAACAGTGTGCATTATACACACAAATATACAGTATATAGTTATCAGGTAAAACAGTGTGCATTATACACACAAATATACAGTATATGGTTATCTGGTAAAAAAGTGTGCATTATACACACAAATATACAGTATATGGTTATCAGGTAAAAAAGTGTGCATTATACACACAAATATACAGTGTATGGTTAATCCAGTAAAAAAAGCATGCATTATACAAGCAAATATACAGTATATGGTCATCAGGTAAAAAAGTGTGCATTATACACACAAATATACAGTGTATGGTTAATCCAGTAAAAAAAGCATGCATTATACAAGCAAATATACAGTATATGGTTATCAGGTAAAACAGTGTGCATTATACAAGCAAATATACAGTATATGGTTATCAGGTAAAAAAGTGTGCATTATACAAGCAAATATACAGTATATGGTTATCAGGTAAAACAGTGTGCATTATACACACAAATATACAGTATATGGTTATCAGGTAAAAAAGTGTGCATTATACACACAAATATACAGTATATAGTTATCAGGTAAAACAGTGTGCATTATACACACAAATATACAGTACATAGTTATCAGGTAAAACTATATAACCAATTTATGTGTAAATTACCTTGTATAGCAAATTATCTACCAATAATTCATGCTGTAAAACGTTGGTCTTTAACTGTTCATAGTATAACACTGCCTGTTAATATTAAATCATGATTATCAGTGGTATAAATGATAAATGTTAGACTGGGGGAAAAGAATATTGAGAGTTCAGAGAGGGGAAGGGGGGCAGCCTCCGTTAAAAGTAAAATTTCAAACATTGAATTTTTCAAAATGGATAATCACATCTAGTCTCAGAGTTGTATCATGTGTTCTGACAAAATGAGCAGACCCTGTATCTAATGTTTGGAAAAAGTATAAGTGTACATACCACATCATCAACCTGTACTCCCAGCATCTGACACCATAATTCAGATCTTAGCCCTACAGCACTACCTTTCTTAGTAAACTCACTAGCTAGAGGACCATGGTTTACTCCAATAACTACATCAAAATAAAACGTAAATGTTGTAACTAATATGTTGGTCAAGGCTACTTAATATTATGAGCTGTTTTTGTGATGATGTCATTAATTTCTTAGTTTTAGTGGAATTGCAAACAAAGATGTCTGATTGAAAATTGGAATGGTGAAATTTGATGCTATCAGTGTCCCCAATACATATACAAAAATTTAAAAAGCCTCTTTACAATCCTTTTAAGTACATAGTGTCTAATATAAACCTTCACTAACAATACTCTCTCACAAGAGGTGATGTGTTCATGCCTGTGCTTGTGCTTTCGTAACATTACTTAACTGCAATCCTACAACCTAAAATTCCTACCTTTTTTACCAAGTTTATACCTATCTAGATCAAATAACTCCATGGACAAATCTTGACCATCGTCCATTCCGGACTGGCATTGATTAATGGACATTTCGTTATACTGGAAACGCTGAAATAAAATGGAATGGGCTTTTACATCTGCCTATCTACTTGAAAAAAAGGAGAATTTGTATGTTTTACGTTTACTTTCGATTAAACACAAATACAATAAAAAAAATACTCTATGTCATACATACTTATAGTTTTCTTTCAAATTCAGTTCAAAATTATAAACGTATCCTGGATTTCCATTTCATAACATTTATAACAAAAAGCTTTTGACCTACAAAGTGGCCAGCAGATGACCATGTAGTCAAAATTTTCAACCCTTTCGCAATATATACCCGAGCAGCCGGTATACCGGCCGTTGCTAAGTGACGTCATACAACGTTAACGTCATACGCTTTTACTTTTATTACTTGGAGTTCAGGGTATATGACGTTGTATTTCAATTACACTCAGGGTTCAAAGGGATATAAAACTAAAACCAAGAAATCGTACCAATTCATCCATGGATTTTACACTCAATGGTGGCTGAACGATACCCCATAAGTTAAATCTGAAAATACACAGATATTATCATACGTGTGATACAGTTTGAACCAAAAATAGTCAGATAAAGGTTCAGATAAAAGGAGACTTTTATAAACAAACATATAAAAAGTTTTATAATAGATATACTGATAGCACCTCCGCAGTGTCAAAGCTTCTCTTTACAATAATGGGAGTACCTTGGTAAAGGGAGGCAACTAGTAGAAAAATTAAATCCAAAATGGATATGCATAATCTTATAAAGTATAGCACTAAATCAATGTTATTTGCCATGCACATTGTGTACGACCTTATTTAGGGATCTACAACATAAACTGATATATAAAACAACACCTTTTATTCCAATCGATTATAATACAAAACAGATAACATAGCTACCCTGATTCTGTTTTAGATCTGTAATTAGTGTTACTTAAACCAATGATCACTTCTAAAAAATCTTTCGGTGCATATACTGGTCTGATTGCACTCAAATCTAAATATAAAACAATAATTCAAACATACATTCAATTTTGGCCAGACAAATCTGGGATTTCCCTTTCTTCAGGCGTGATAAACAGACCGCACGTTAAGGGTCAGACATCAAATTTCACTTTTACAGGAGATGCTTTGACTCACTTTTGAGATGCTAGATTTTGAGAATTTACACTATGTTAAGAGCCAAATTTCACATAAATTTCTGTATCTGAACCATGAGTGAATCCATGATGACATAGCCAGACATTCTACATACCTAACACACTGCACCAAAATACAGTCGATGGGTAGGCTTAACTTACAGAGTTGTATGAGGAAATCTGACCCCTCCACTGTTGATAATATGCTAATTAAATAATTACCTGGTCCTTCAGCACCAAGCTCAAACCACCTCTGATTTAAATCTTTCTGTTCTCTCTCTGTTCTCTACAATTAAAGGAATATAGTACCCCTAAATATTTACTTTACCAGCTGATAGAGCTCAATTTCAACTATCTGTATAGTCGTTTAAATACTTACTTTACCAGCTGATAGAGCTCAATTTCAACTATCTGTATAGCCAACTAAATATTTACTTTACCAGCTGATAGAACTCAATTTCAGCTATCTGTATAGTCATCTAAATATTTACTTTACCAGCTGATAGAGCTCAATTTCAGCTATCTGTATAGTCATCTAAATATTTACTTTACCAGCTGATAGAGCTCAATTTCAACTATCTGTATAGTCATTTAAATATTTACTTTACCAGCTGCTAGAGCTCAATTTCAGATATCTCCTTTTTGCAATTCAGTAAAACTAAGTGACAGCACTATCACAAATATTTGCCAATAATATCTATCTAGGATATGACACCTTAAAACATCAAGAAGTACTGGAATTACAAGAACACCAGACGTCTAATTGAAATTGGAATAATTCAAATTGATGATATCAGTGTCCCCGATACACATAAAAAGTTCAGTCCATCAAAATATTTATTCTAGGGTCTAGAGTTTTTAATTAATAAGGCAGGTGCTCCCCGTTCTGATGACAGATTGAAACAAGGTTACTGATCACTGTGCACAGCTCTTACCTTCCTAGCTAATGGGATACTTAATTCTGTACACATACTGTTCAAACTTTTTAATATTTTCTTTTCCCAGGCTTGCTGTAAATACAATTACACTATAATATGATTATTTTACAAAATGAATCCTTTCTCTTCTGTGAGCTACTGATTGAAAAATACTTGCCATTTACGTCTAATAAATGCATTCAAAAATGATTATTCAAATTTGTTTTTGACGGTACATCAACGGCAGAAATTGAAGTCAGGTGATAACTTGGATTGTAATATAAAATCTCAAAATAAAATGAAATGAAATGAATGGAGTTTTACGTCCTACTTTTCTGCACCATGTGAACTACCGAAAATGGGCAATGCAATGCAGGGTGCAAAGAGGGAAATTTTGTCAGGACAGCTGCATAAGCATGCTCTTTTTCGATTTCCAACTATTGAGGGATCTTTAACGTGCATAGCCTGTAGCCTGTGGTTTATTGACCTATCTGAACGACTTAATGCTTTTTCCATGTCAGCCCCTCTTATCTGCATCACTGACAGGGGGAAACCGGGTTGAAAAATCTGCTGGTTTTACCTCGATCTATGCCAGGATTGAACAAGCGATATACAATCTCAAGAGCTCTGTCAAATTACTAGAGGCATAGAAAGAGTTATCATTTCTCAAAATTGAATGAATCAAACTGATAATTATTATTAGAAATTATAGGATTCTAGATACTTTAGAATTTTCTTAATATAAATCTAAAAGAATTTTTGTCGGCATCCGGGCATCGTTTATATGAGATGGAAACAATTATTACCTGTGCCTTCAGAACGTAACCCAACCGTTCTTTATTATACTCTACTGGATATTTCGGGTTAACATCAGTCGTATTATTTTGTATGTGTTTATAAACAGCATTTCGTAACTTTCTATCCCAACCTTAAATATGTGAATAATTAATGATCCGAATGGTAAAATGAAACTCGACATCCAAATCCAAAATATTATATTGGCAACACATTGGTTGCAAAGTCAAGATGATTCATGACTAACACAATTAAAAAATATAAGCTTGTTAAAAGTACTGTTCAATTTGAAGAGACTATAAACAGAGCAGAGGTCCTTATTGAGCACTACAGGCTGTGCATGTCAAAGATCTCTAGACAGTTGTTTGAAATTGACAAAGGCTAGACTGCAACTCTGACTGCTTTATATAACAGAAGTCAGAATAAATGACACAACTTGTCTCCATTGCACACTGCATAGCATGTTTCTATTCATTAGCCAAATCAGGTGAATAAGGGTAGGATGTAGAATCAGAATGATCAAAATTTCTAGTAGACCCATTGGAGATGTTATATACTACAGTACATCTTGGATTAGTAAAACTTTCACCTTGGCCAGTGCTTCTATAGGAGAGTTTTTTCTATAACACTTAACACCAAAATAGATAAAAACAAAGTAGGCTAATTTATAATTGAAAAAATTTGCATACTCAATAAACTTCTCCTACCTGAATCTTTTAATGCTGATTGAACTGTCCTTCTTAAATCTGATAATTTAACACTGGGTTTATTCACTTCTTCCTATCAAATTCAAAATAATATGTTATTAATGGTTTCTTACAACAGCTATTTCATAATTTCAATCCCTTGTATACAAATGACTCAGTAAGTAAGCAGAAAGAGAAGGTTGTCCAGAAAGACTCTCTTTCTCAAGGCCAAATACTGGTATTTGAAATTTTTCAGTAAGAAAGCATTTACACGATTTTGGCACATTTTGATTCGACTAAATTGCTAAAATGGAAACTCCTTGCAACACCTGTAATAGTGTGATCTATTAACTATAGGATAGGCCTACTTATAGAAATACTACTGAGCCCTAAACTGATACCCTGTTGTGTTCACTTATCACTACACTAACAACAGTAACAACAGGTACAGCCTAAATTTCATGTTCAAAACATTGAACTTGGGATTTTGCAAGGCATTGTCTATTTAGCGTTGACCACTTGGAATATGATGCGAATTTCGACCAATCAACACCAAGATGACAATAGCCCACCCGTTACTTGAGTGCCACGCTAGTTTAGCACTGGTCACCTCATCATATCACGAATACGGGTTTTGACATGGTCTTATTAACGAAAGGGTGTGGTCGGGGTGACCACATCGTGTCCCACGCCCTACACTTTTCTTAACCTTAACTAGCTTAACCTTCTTACTTACTTGTGCTGCATTGAAGAGATCCGAGTAAAGTTTTGATGCCTTCAGTTGTTTGAAAAGTTCTATTTGGTACGTTTCGGAATATTTTTCATTCATTTTGATACGATCATGGCTTGAAACACAACGAAAATTGATCTTTTCTTCCTAAGTTTGTTTGTTGTCGATGTAAACTAGGATAGACTATGTCAGCCTTCAACGTTGAAGAGTTATATACACACGGGACGCAACTCTATTAAGAACTGTAAAATACAGACTATAAATAACTTCTGCAAAATTTTTCAAGAGAATGATGTGACTCAGCAAGATATTTAAGTCATCTGAATTGTTCAATCTTTTTAGAATTTCTTAAGTGTCGGGCCTGAATAGGACCTGCATAAGTATCATGGTGTTCAGTGTGTGTGTGTGAGGAAGGGTGGGTGAGGGTGTGTTTGTGAGGGAGGGTGTTTGTGAGGGAGGGTGTTTGTGTTTGGAGGGCTGTGTAATACTAATAGTGAACAAATTTAAAAGGTAGATAAATGTGTCATTTTATGTGATTTTTCAAATCTCTGAGGCGTACGATAGTCGTTTGTGTTCAGAAGTAAAAAGTCAGTTTCAGCACAACTAAATCGTTAATATTCATCCAATGACAGTGTCTCAATCATCACAGGGACTGGTTGAACCAAAAGACAAAATTTCATTATAAAAATAAAAATTTATTGTAACAATCATACAACATTCATATCATTAAAAATCGATTATAAATAAACTAAAATTCTATATTTACAAAAAATCATTTATCAGTCAAGCAAATATATTTGTATCTGTGTCCTTGGTTCCCTATCTTGTGAGTGCCACCCCCTCCTACCGGCGTCTTCCCCACCCCCTTGGAATACATGCATGCCCTCAGGGGATACTCAAAGGTTTTTTAGACATTTCAATCAACAATAGTTATCAAACAATTATACATTTGAAAACAACCCATGTTACACATGTTTGACACAGAAAAATATGCCAATCATAATCTGACCAAATATACTGAAAATTGGTGTTCATTGAAAATTCATTTATATATAGAGCTTATTATTAATAGGCCTGTATTTTGGGAATCTGGAGTGGCTAGTCTGAATCGACATCAAGATTTTTGTTTATCGATTTATCAAATTGATCCAAATCTTTCATGATTTTATCCACATCTTCTTCCATTTCATTATCACTTTCATTTATAATTGTTATTTCTTCATTATTTTTCTTTTTTCTTGTGATTCGATTTCTTGATATTTCTTCTTTCTAAAATCATGAAATAAAAAATCATACTTTATAAGGATAAAAACTCAGGTTAACCAGGATACTGTCTACCAGCTGGTCATTGATCTTTCTCAGATTACCTAATCCCAATGATGGGCAACGGGAGATTTGCTTGGATAGCTGCATTAGTCTAATTTTTCTGTATTTCCAATTATCAAGAGATCTTTTACATGCACAGCCTGTAGCACACGGGGCCTCTGTTTATTGTCCCATCCGAACGACTTGACGATTTGGCCCAGTCAGCCCCTCGACCTGCATCACTGATAGAGGGAAACTATATAAAAGATAATGACATTATCGAAATGGTTTTGAAATATGACTTTTCCAATATTTGATCAAATGATTCAAGAATATAAAAAAGTTAATCTGAATACAAGGCCAATAACTCTGAGATGGCATCATTAAAGAGGGTGAAATTCAAACAAAAAGATACCTTCATGCGTTCTTTCCTTCGCCTATACAACAATTCTCTGTCCTCATCCCGTGCTGATGCAAATTCTCTCAATCGTAAAAACTCTTCCATTTGTTGCATTGTTCTAGCTTTAGTTAAAAACTCTTGAACAGCTGAAAAAAGGTATAAAATTTTTCTTTAGACATACTGAATAAAAGGTGCTAAAAATTTCTGAAAACACGTGGCTTTCATTACTCATTCCTTGAATGATCCAGGACGGCCATTGAACTCAATTCATGTCTACCTTACTAATTTTGTCATCTTGAATGATCCAGGATAGCTATTGAACTCAATTCATGTCTACCTCATTGATTTTGTCATCTTGAATGATCCAGGACGGCCATTGAACTCAATTCATGTCTACCTCATTGATTTTATCATCTTGAATGATCCAGGACGGCCATTGAACTCAATTCATGTCTACCTTACTAATTTTGTCATCTTGAATGATCCAGGATTGCCATTGAACTCAATTCATGTCTACCTTACTAATTTTGTCATCTTGAATGATCCAGGACGGCCATTGAACTCAATTCATGTCTACCTCATTGATTTTGTCATCTTGAATGATCCAGGATTGCCATTGAACTCAATTCATGTCTACCTCATTGATTTTGTCATCTTGAATGATCCAGGATAGCTATTGAACTTATTTCATGTCTACCTCATTGATTTTGTCATCTTGAATGATCCAGGATGGCCATTGAACTCAATTCATGTCTACCTTACTAATTTTGTCATCTTGAATGATCCAGGATGGCCATTGAACTCAATTCATGTCTACCTCATTGATTTTGTCATCTTGAATGATCCAGGACGGCCATTGAACTCAATTCATGTCTACCTCATTGATTTTGTCATCTTGAATGATCCAGGATGGCCATTGAACTCATTTCATGTCTACCTCATTGATTTTGTCATCTTGAATGATCCAGGATAGCTATTGAACTCAATTCATGTCTACCTTACTAATTTTGTCATCTTGAATGATCCAGGACGGCCATTGAACTCAATTCATGTCTACCTTACTAATTTTATCATCTTGAATGATCCAGGACGGCCATTGAACTCAATTCATGTCTACCTCATTGATTTTGTCATCTTGAATGATCCAGGATGGCCATTGAACTCAATTCATGTCTACCTCATTGATTTTGTCATCTTGAATGATCCAGGATTGCCATTGAACTCAATTCATGTCTACCTTACTAATTTTGTCATCTTGAATGATCCAGGATGGCCATTGAACTCAATTCATGTCTACCTCATTGATTTTGTCATCTTGAATGATCCAGGATAGCTATTGAACTCAATTCATGTCTACCTTACTAATTTTGTCATCTTGAATGATCCAGGACGGCCATTGAACTCAATTCATGTCTACCTTACTAATTTTGTCATCTTGAATGATCCAGGATGGCCATTGAACTCAATTCATGTCTACCTCATTGATTTTGTCATCTTGAATGATCCAGGATAGCTATTGAACTCATTTCATGTCTACCTCATTGATTTTGTCATCTTGAATGATCCAGGATAGCTATTGAACTCAATTCATGTCTACCTTACTAATTTTGTCATCTTGAATGATCCAGGATGGCTATTGAACTCAATTCATGTCTACCTTACTAATTTTGTCATCTTGAATGATCCAGGATGGCTATTGAACTCAATTCATGTCTACCTTACTAATTTTGTCATCTTGAATGATCCAGGATGGCTATTGAACTCAATTCATGTCTACCTTACTAATTTTGTCATCTTGAATGATCCAGGATGGCTATTGAACTCAATTGAAGTCTACCTCATTGATTTTGTCATTTTTGGATTGCTTGATAAAGACGAAAACATCATCGTTGAAATTTTGCAAGTTATTCATTAAAGTAATTGTTATCCATATAATTGTGTCCAGTTATTCATACCCAAGTGACTAAATGCCACTCAAGGAAATTTTTTGGATTGCAACAATTTCTATTTCCAAACCTACTGTCTTGATGAGGATTGTATATATCTAAAACATAGCAAGGGATGGATTGTAGACTTAAAGTAAAGATGCACCCAAATTTTTGTGGGAAGTGATATTAACTTTCATTCAGTTTGGACTCACCTAGGTTATTTGCCGGTGTAACTCGGTAAGTGGAGTTTCCTGCAGTACCTGAAAATAGTTGAAATTAGAATCATAATTAGACAATTTACTGTTGTTTTAGATCTTTAACCCTTTAAACTCCCATGTCTGGTTTACCCGCCACATACCATAACTACGCATTATATATCCAAGCAGCAGGTTACTTCGTGTTGTCACGTGTTGTAAGTTATATTACTTGAACTTCAGGGTACCGGTATATGATGTTATATTTCATTTACACTGTTCAAAGGGTTAATTTTGCTTCCAATTATTTGAAATTTGTCAAGGAATCTAGACATAGACATTATTCACGCCTTGTTTTTGAGACAACGAAAGCAAGGTTCGTAATACAAATTACGTCATCCATTGATAAGATGGCGACGTCATGTGAATGAATAGCCAACTTGACGTCATTAAACATCAAGGTGGGAATATTTTGCAGTGACATCACGTAACCTTTCAAAGGTTTGCGCTATGAGCCTCGTTCTGGATCCAATATGGCCAACGCGTGAATAAGGTCTATTGAATACTTGACTCCATCATTATCTGAAAAATAGATTCAATCATGAATATTTCACCAATTCATCACAACAAAATTGTTGAATTTGTAACACCATGCATAAATCTGCCATATAAATGACAAGGAACAAAGTCTACCTGGCTCCCCCTGTCCTGTCAATGACAGTTGTCAGTTGAGGGACTGACATGGAAAAAGTGTCTAGGGACAATAAAATAAGGGCCAATTTGCTACAGATTGTTTCGACTGTTGGAAATTTAAAAAATAAAGAGTAGAATGATGCTGTCCTCGCAAAATACCCTTATTGCACACTGTATGGCGTTCTTCGTTAGCTTAATTAGACTAGGTGAAGAAGGGTAGGACGTAAAACTGTTGAATGAAGTGTTTACATTTCTTACTTTTGCGAGCTGTTGTGTGTCCTCCGGGAGGGGCTGTTCTCAATCTCTGTTTGATGTCGCTGGAAACCAAACGTGATTCCATCGGAGGCAAGAGTGTCACAGACTGCCAAAAAGTCTTCGCACATGCAATATCGTCTTCGGTGGAATCCGAAAATTCACTTCTTTCTGGTCTTTTCGTGAAATCCAGTAAAGTGACCGCCATGTTTGTTTACCTCAACAACATAGGACTTTATGTGGTTTTAACAACACAAGAGTTACAAAGGGAATTAACTCTTTGTTTATTTTTCATCCAGACTACATTCCTCGTTCTTATTCAGTCCAGAGCCGCAACAGAGCCAATATGGTAATGTGTTCAGTCAACTCGTCTACATGTCAACCCTGAGTTATCTCGCCTACACAAATTATTGAAATAAAGATGTTATTTTGAAAACAAGTGGTGGATTTCTTATAATAACAATCAAACGATCGGAAATTTATACATGGCTTTGATTGTGAGCGATCTTTCAATTAACGGAGATCAGCGGTAAATAAACATTATGATAACAATTTAACAAACCAATTATCATAATTACCAATGAAAACCTAATACTGATTTAGTTAGGCCAAATAAAGCTAGGATTCCATATACGCGTCATGCGGATCTGTAATGCGTCATCCGTCAAGCGTTAAAAATCGAAATGGTTGGTTTAAGAGGGTATGATTCCATATATGCGGAAGCGGTATCCGTCAAATAGTTTCCGTCAAGAGTCAAAAATAAAAAAGGGTTGGGTGAAGCGATTTTTAACGTATCCGGACGCCTTTCCGGGCAGAGATCTCCCAAATGTGACGTATTTTGTGTGGATCCGCATAACGCGTATATGGAATCTTAGCTGAATGGTATAAATAACACATAACATAATGCATGTAAATTATTTATTTACGATTCGGAATAGATATTAATTATACTCAGTGTAGGGTGTTGGCTACATTACTCACAATCTTCATCGATTTTAGAGTAGAAGAAATTCAACCCAGTTGCTCCTCGTGAAGTTTCTAGTTGTCTTATATCAAACAGAGCGCACTCTGTAGGTGTAGAGACAACGGACAAACATCTGCGATTAAAGGCGCACAACTGTTGACACTTAGCCCTTGTTAGTGAACCTCCGATAACTATAATGACAGGAGATGTGTATAGTTTGCAGCGATACTCGAGGAAAGACCATGTCGTACACCTAGGATGGTTGTTACATGATGTCTCGCATGCAGTCCGTAGTTTTCTCTGGTTTTCACAATTGGAGCATACCCAGGTGGAAAGCCTTGACACCCGACTTCCTGGAACTGACAAGGACCTGCAAACAAGAAAATATACAAAAAAACTATATTTTGATTCGTATTTGTGAAGCAGTTTTCTAACTAAGGCTTTGTCGTACCTTTAGTAACGTATCGACACGGGATCCGGCAGTGATTAAAGATCTCTCGACAAATGGAAATCGAAAAAGATCCGATGTTGCGTGACCTGGCAAAAAATCCTTCATTGCACGCTGTGTGGCGTTTGCTGTAGGCCTACTTATTGAAACCAGTTGCAGAAATGTAGTACGTAAAACTTCATTTCATTTCTTACCTACACATGTTATATCCGTTTCCCATTCTCCACACGTATTACATATTACAGTTCCTCCTCTCCCTTGTTTAGTAAAAGGTCTTTTACACCTAAAATTATATTTAACTCCAATAACTCTTGACCCGATCGCAAAAGTCAGGTCACCATTTCTTATTACCGGGTTCAACGGACATTCAACTGAAAAAGAAACATCAAATATAAAGATGGCAAATGGTCAAGATGGCAATTGGTCAAGATGGCAATTGGTCAAGATAGCAATTGGTCAAGATAGCAATTGGTAAAGATGGCAACTGGTTAAAATGGCAATTGGTCAAGATGACAAATGGTCAAGATGACAATTGGTCAAGATAGAAATTGGTCAATATTGCAATTGGTCAAGGTGGCAATTGGTCAAGATGGCAATTGGTCAAGATAGCAACTGGTAAAGATGGCAATTGGTCAAGATGGCAATTGGTCAAGATAGCAATTGGTCAATATAGCAATTGGTCAAGATGGCAATTGGTCAAGATGGCAAATGGTCAAGATGGAAATTGGTCAAGATAGCAATTGGTCAAGATAGCAATTGGTAAAGATGGCAACTGGTTAAAATGGCAATTGGTCAAGATGACAAATGGTCAAGATAGCAATTGGTCAATATTGCAATTGGTCAAGATGGCAATAAGTCAAGATAGCAATTGGTCAAGATGGCAATTGGTCAAGATAGCAATTGGTCAAGATAGCAATTGGTAAAGATGGCAACTGGTTAAAATGGCAATAGGTCAAGATGACAATTGGTCAAGATGACAAATGGTCAAGATGACAATTGGTCAAGATAGCAATTGGTCAATATTGCAATTGGTCAAGATGGCAATTGGTCAAGATGGCAATTGGTCAAGATGGCAATTGGTCAAGATGACAATTGGACAAGATGGCAATATGGGTCAAGATGACAAGATGACAATTGGTCATATCTGTAAAATCATCAATTATGATCTTTCAGTCATTGGTGCGCCCAGGTCAACTTAATACAGCAATTGAACAGATTATCCCAGATACCGCCGGCTGTGTTAGTAGTCGTTGAAATTTGTGCTGCTACTAGATTCTGGTCGATCTGACCCTGTAAGTTTACAATTTTCTCACCTGGTCTACATTCTGTGTCTTCATATTTCAAATTATCAGAATCACAACTCAGAATTTGTGTCATTCTGAACCCTTCACGACAAGTGATATTGACTGTTGTAAACAGTGTTGGAGAATTCGTGGTTATAATTGCATTGCTGATATTTGGCTCTGTCATGCAACCTGCAAACAATTTTGTGAAATTATTAGAAACATCATAAAGTGAAAGTAGATAGACAAAAAAATCCTGTGTAATCGTTTCGAGGTAAAACCTGTTCCTTAAGAAAAATATTATCTACAATACAAGAACAAGAATTTCCAGCATCAGGAAATAAAAAGATAAAAAATAATGACACTTGATGATCAATTT
>NW_008709687.1:1574490-1575863 GCF_000327385.1 Lottia gigantea | reverse complement strand
TCTAGAAATGACAGTAGACAAAGAATAATCCTGTGTAATCCTTTCGAGGTAAAACCTGTTCCTCAACACATGGGAAAATATTATTTACAATACAAGAACAAGAAATTTCCAGCATCAGAAAATCAAATATTCTGACGCTCGGCAATCACTTTCTCATTGAAACCGGGAGAAAATTCCCTTATGTGCAAAACTACGTTAAGACATACATACTTTTTAAACACATCTGTACTTCCCTAATGTTAAATTTAGGGCAGTGTGCAAAGTGACGTTAAAATAAGAATTATAAGATAACATACCTGGAGTCGTCCTCCTCGTCGTCGTTGGCCTTCCTACAATAACCAAGAAATTTATATTTAAGTTGCAAGAATTTTGATTATATACCAATGTTCTGTCGCGATTGTCTTATTAGACCGCCGTAGTAATCTACAGTTATCTCCCATTAGTTCATAATTTTAGCGGAAGCACCTTTACAAATCGGCGTGTTTACATTCTAAATTCCTTCTTTTCCCGTAGATAGATAGCTCTACCACGCTGTAAGTTTATAATTTTACTTACCTGTTTATTTTTATGCTATTAAATACGTTTAACTCTATATTTGATCGCTAGATATTGATTTAAGTTGCATTTTTATCCATTCCTTTCTTGAAGTTTTTAAAAGTACGGAACGCAATGAGGATCATTATTTTGCAAACGTAAATTCGTATTTCATTACATTATTTCATGTATCTTTCACTGGAAGATTGTATTAAGTGTATTTCATTTTGTTCTTTTGTAGTTTTTACCGACTAAGATACAAATAAAGTTGTGATTTATACTCCTGTAGTTGACATTGATGCAATTTGGGTTACAGTTAAACTAGACGTCATTCCTCCGGGATACGACTGAATAACCAAAATCATAAAATTATGTACCAAGACTATAAGTTAGGTCTGACTAATTTTAATTATGGCAGTTTTTCTTCAATTGGAAAATTTCATACCCGATTAGCAGCCCCGAAAACAAGTTTTTCAGGCCAAAGTCCCATGACCAGGTTAGAAATTCTTCCAATCTCAGATATTTCGCCCACCTCGGACGTAATCCTGACTGAGCCACTGATAAGGACGGAAAATAAATCTAACGCGATTTTAGAAGTGACAGTAGACAAAGAAAAATCCTGTGTAATCCTTTCGAGGTAAAACCTGTTCCTCAACACATGGGAAAATATTATTTACAATACAAGAACAAGAAATTTCCAGCATCAGAAAATCAAATATTCTGACGCTCGGCAATCACTTTCTCATTGAAACCGGGAGAAAATTCCCTTATGTGCAAAACTACGTTAAGACATACATACTTTTTAAACACATCTGTACTTCCCTAATTTAAATTTAGGG
>NW_008709687.1:1561394-1573154 GCF_000327385.1 Lottia gigantea | reverse complement strand
CCCTTATGTGCAAAACTACGTTAAGACATACATACTTTTTAAACACATCTGTACTTCCCTAATGTTAAATNTAGGGCAGTGTGCAAAGTGACGTGGAAATAAGAATTATAAGATAACATACCCGGAGTCGTCCTCCTCGTCGTCGTTGGCCTTCCTACAATAACCAAGAAATTTATATTTAAGTTGCAAGAATTTTGATTATATACCAATGTTCTGTCGCGATTGTCTTATTAGACCGCCGTAGTAATCTACAGTTATCTCCCATTAGTTCATAATTTTAGCGGAAGCACCTTTACAAATCGGCGTGTTTACATTCTAAATTCCTTCTTTTCCCGTAGATAGATAACTCTACCACGCTGTAAGTTTATAATTTTACTTACCTGTTTATTTTTATGCTATTAAATACGTTTAACTCTATATTTGATCGCTAGATATTGATTTAAGTTGCATTTTTATCCATTCCCTTTTTTGAAGTTTTTAAAAGTACGGAACGCAATGGGGATCATTATTTTGCAAACGTAAATTCGTATTTCATTACATTATTTCATGTATCTTTCACTGTAAGATTGTATTAAGTGTATTTTCATTTTGTTCTTTTGTAGTTTTTACCGACTAAGAAGCAAATAAAGTTGTGATTTATACTCCTGTAGTTGACATTGATGCAAGTTACAGTAAAACTAGACGTCATTCCTCCGGGATAGGACTGAATAACCAAAATCATAAAATTATGTACCTAGACTATAAGTTAGGTCTGACTAATTTTAATTATGGCAGTTTTTCTTCAATTGGAAAATTTCATACCCGATTAGCAGCCCCGAAAACAAGTTTTTCAGGCCAAAGTCCCATGACCAGGTTAGAAATTCTTCCAATCTCAGATATTTCGCCCACCTCGGACGTAAACCTGGCTGAGCCACTGATAAGGACGGAAAATAAATCTAACGCGATTTAAGAAGTGACAGTAGACAAAGAAAAATCCTGTGTAATCCTTTCGAGGTAAAACCTGTTCCTCAACACATGGGAAAATATTATTTACAATACAAGAACAAGAAAACTACGTTAAGACATACATACTTTTTAAACACATCTGTACTTCCCTAATGTTAAATTTAGGGCAATGTGCAAAGTGATGTTAAAATAAGAACTATAAGATAACATACCTGGAGTCGTAAATTCGTCAGATCCGTCTACAAATACCAAGAAATTCATATCATGTACCAAGAATTTTAATTATATACCAAAATTATTAAATTATATACCAAGACAACAAGATAGGTCTCAAGAACTTTATTATATTTTTATTACCCGAAAATTTAATGAGACTCATTTTAATAATAGCAGTTTTCTTCCCTTGGACAATATCATACTCTAGGAGGAAAGAGAATAAAATCTAACGCGATTTTGAAATTGAAATTAGACAAAAAATATCCATGTTCATAGTTGGGTGATTACAAACACTTAAACCAAGTTTCGTCAACATTTCTCAAGTTTAATGCCTTCTAGAGCGTTTACGAGCTAAAATTTCAACGCGTTATCAAGAACAAGGTCAATAACTCATACTTAATACTTTTTGGCTTATTTGATTTTCAATAGGGTTCATCCCCGGATGATTACTAACAATCTCACCAAGTTTAGTCTAGTGCCTTCGAGAGTGTTTACGAGAAATATGGACGGACGGACGGACAGACAACAAGGACGCCAATATAAACTATAAAAATAGATACAATACTCTAGGAGGACGGAGAATAAATCTTACATTTTGGAAGTGAAAGTAGACATAAAACAACCTGTGCAAGTCTTTCGAGGTAAAACCTTTCCCTCAACACATGGGAAAATATTATTTACAATACAAGAACAAGAAATTTCCAGCATCAGAAAATCAGAAGATCAAATATTCTGACGCTCGGCAATCACTTTCTCATTGAAACCGGGAGAAAATTCCCTTATGTGCAAAACTACGTTAAGACATACATACTTTTTAAACACATCTGTACTTCCCTAATGTTAAATTTAGGGCAGTGTGCAAAGTGACGTTGAAATAAGAATTATAAGATAACATACCCGGAGTCGTCCTCCTCGTCGTCGTTGGCCTTCCTACAATAACCAAGAAATTTATATTTAAGTTGCAAGAATTTTGATTATATACCAATGTTCTGTCGCGATTGTCTTATTAGACCGCCGTAGTAATCTACAGTTATCTCCCATTAGTTCATAATTTTAGCGGAAGCACCTTTACAAATCGGCGTGTTTACATTCTAAATTCCTTCTTTTCCCGTAGATAGATAACTCTACCACGCTGTAAGTTTATAATTTTACTTACCTGTTTATTTTTATGCTATTAAATACGTTTAACTCTATATTTGATCGCTAGATATTGATTTAAGTTGCATTTTTATCCATTCCCTTTTTTGAAGTTTTTAAAAGTACGGAACGCAATGAGGATCATTATTTTGCAAACGTAAATTCGTATTTCATTACATTATTTCATGTATCTTTCACTGTAAGATTGTATTAAGTGTATTTTCATTTTGTTCTTTTGTAGTTTTTACCGACTAAGAACCAAATAAAGTTGTGATTTATACTCCTGTAGTTGACATTGATGCAAGTTACAGTAAAACTAGACGTCATTCCTCCGGGATAGGACTGAATAACCAAAATCATAAAATTATGTACCTAGACTATAAGTTAGGTCTGACTAATTTTAATTATGGCAGTTTTTCTTCAATTGGAAAATTTCATACCCGATTAGCAGCCCCGAAAACAAGTTTTTCAGGCCAAAGTCCCATGACCAGGTTAGAAATTCTTCCAATCTCAGATATTTCGCCCACCTCGGACGTAATCCTGACTGAGCCACTGATAAGGACGGAAAATAAATCTAACGCGATTTTAGAAGTGACAGAAGACAAAGAATAATCCTGTGTAATCCTTTCGAGGTAAAACCTGTTCCTCAACACATGGGAAAATATTATTTACAATACAAGAACAAGAAATTTCCAACATCAGAAAATAAAAAGATCAAAAATATTGACACTAGATGATCACTTTGTCATTGAAATCGAGAGAAAAATTCTCTAATGTGGAAAACTACGTTAAGACATACATACTTTTTAAACAGATCTGTACTTCCCTAATGTAAAATTTAAGGCAGTGTGCAAAGTGACGTGGAAATAAGAACTATAAGATAACATACCTGGAGTCGTAAATTCGTTAGTTCCGCCTACAAATACCAAGAAATTCATATCATGTACCAAGAATTTTAATTAAATACCAAAATTATTAAATTATATACCAAGACAACAAGATAGGTCTCAAGAACTTTATTATATTTTTATTACCCGAAAATTTAATGAGACTCATTTTAATAATAGCAGTTTTCTTCCCTTGGACAATATCATACTCTAGGAGGAAAGAGAATAAAATCTAACGCGATTTTGAAAGTGAAATTAGACAAAAAATATCCATGTTCATAGTTGGGTGATTACAAACACTTACACCAAGTTTCGTCAACATTTCTCAAGTTTAATGCCTTCTAGAGCGTTTACGAGCTAAAATTTCAACGCGTTATCAAGAACAAGGTCAATAACTCATACTTAATACTTTTTGGCTTATTTGATTTTCAATAGGGTTCATCCCTGGATGATTACTAACAATCTCACCAAGTTTAGTCTAGTGACTTCTAGAGTGTTTACGAGAAATATGGACGGACGGACGGACGGACCGACAGACAAGGACGCCAATATAAACTATAAAAATAGATACAATACTCTAGGAGGACGGAGAATAAATCTTACATTTTGGAAGTGAAAGTAGACATAAAACAACCTGTGCAAGTCTTTCGAGGTAAAACCTTTCCCTCAACACATGGGAAAATATTATTTACAATACAAGAACAAGAAATTTCCAGCATCAGAAAATCAGAAGATCAAATATTCTGACGCTCGGCAATCACTTTGTCATTGAAATCGGGAGAAAAATTCTCAAATGTGGAAAACTACGTTAAGACATACATACTTTTTAAACACATCTGTACTTCCCTAATGTTTAATTTAGGGCAATGTACAAAGCTACGATGAAACAAAAAGATAACATACCTTGAGCAACAACAGTCCAAGAGGTTATGCAGAACAGAACCACAGGGTACAATAATCTTCCAGCATGCATCTTCTCAGTTACAAGTGAAAATAAAACAATAATTTGCCACGTCTATTTATACTCAATTCTAGGCATTTTTAACATAGTTTTTTTGTTCTATTAGCTTATCAGCCAGACATCGGATATGTACGGAAACGTAAATACAACATGTTTTTGAATTTATGAATTTCGAAATTTATTTTTGTAGCATTACTTTTAAATTTGTTAAAATACTTTTGACTTTGAAATTGTTGTAACTATAAGTTAGTCGAGAATAACACGTTGTATGGATACCGGGTGGTATAATTAACTTCACTTAGTATTTATCTTTAATAATATTTCATTATAACTAAAGACAAATTCTTCAAAGAACAATGATTTAAACAACAAATAGTGATTGACAAAATAAGACACTTGTAATTTCGATTACAGCTTTGGATTATAAGGAAATTCGGCCGATAAAAAATTGTGATATCTGGTAATAGTTGAAATCAGCCATTTTATATTTGTCAAAGTATACATTAACACATTTTACCTTGCTTGAAACTACTGGATTCATTCTACTAGCTGATATTGTACAGATAACCCATGTTTATCAAAACAAACTAATGCGGAGTTCACACGAGGTCGCACATGTAAATTATCACTCATTTCCGGAGATGCACGAAAAATAGGTTAGCACGAATTAGGTTACTTGACTGTATATATTAAGCAAAAACAGATAACCGTTAATATGTTTCAAAAAGGAATGGTTCAAGTTAACCAGCAAGGGAACTGGGATAGGCAAATGGGTGGCAGTCGGTGGTATTTTTAAAGGGAAATCAAATCTTTCTTAGATAAATGGCCACTAGACTTGGGATAATTACTATCTCATTGGGGTATAATTAATGTCTCATTAGTCCGTACCAAGACATGGGGCAATAAATGATTTCAGCATCATCAGCATAAAGTTGTCACGGGCATATTGAATTTTAAATTCAAAAGTATATTTACAAATTCAAAGATATTTTTACAAATTCAAAAATTTAAAAATCTGTCGTATTTGAGCTTCCGTAGTACTCTACAGTTATGTGGTGCAAAACTGACTCAGTGCTTAAAGGGATTGTAGTTTTGTTATGTGTTATGTTGAGTACACTGTTACTAGGAAGAATAACTGAAATTGAATGTGAATGTTGTATCTTGTATTGTCAACTTAAATTCATGGTTTATTTTAGTACATGCAATCAATTCAAAAATGAAATGAAAGAGCAGCGCACTACTGTATGCAATGAGGGAAACTTATTAGAACAGTGGGCCTGCATGAAGCGTCTGATAAGGAAAGCAGATCCCCACCCCGTACCCCTATTGACGCCATCACTTTGGAGAGAAATATTTCATTTATCAACATGATGTGCACAAGGACTTTTCTAGAATCTTCACATTATTTTCTTTGTCCGGCAACGAACAGCAACTGGGAATCTGCATTAAACACTTAGTTTTATTGGAATTGTAGGAACCACAGACATCTGATTGAAAATAGGAATGGTGCAAATAAACTCTACCAGTGTCCCCTTTACATATAATAGAATTTAAAACCTCTTTAAAATCCCTTTAAATGTCAATTATGCAACACGAATACTTCTCTGCCAGATGTTGTTACTTATTGACACTAGCTCAGTAACGTAGCGAGGACGAGAGCCCATCCGGGCGCCTCAGCATCTCTTTGCAGATTTTAGAGGAGTAGAGGAGCCTCTCTCTAGAAAGTTTTCTAAAATATATCTAACACGATTTGGGAAGTGAAAAGTAGAATAAATGTTTCAGGCTGGTAGGCTGGAATGGGAAAAGATGACTTATACAGTGGCTGCTTTCAGCCTTCCGAGACTGGGGTACAATGACTTATTCAGTACCTATTTATTGGGAATGGGGAAAGAGAACTTATTCAGTGCCTATTTACACCTGGGTAGGCTGAAAGCAGACTTATTCGGTACCTATTTACAGTTGGGTAGACTGAAAGCAGACTTATTCAGTACCTATTTACAACTGGATGGGCTGGAATGGGGAAAGATAACTTATTCAGTACCAATTTACAGCTGGATAGGTTGGACGTTGAGTGTATTTTCATTATCACATCCCCCTAACAATTTTCAATAACTAATTTATAACATCTGGGGAAACTGGGTTATAGATTTGAAAATTGGTATTAAATCGATCGCTGAATAGCTTAATTCTTCCAACTGTCATCACTCCTTTTCTTTTTTCTTTTTAAAACTGTTGATAAATTTTTCAAATTCTTTTGTTTCTTTAAATTCCTTTATTAAGTCTTTATTCATGAAGTGATTTACACACTTTATAAAACAATAACCATCGCTTGGTATGTAACAATTTTCGCCTTTGTATTCATTTATCTTTTTAAGTTGATTTCCACCTCTGCCAGTTTTAGATCTTTTTACTATTCTGAAATAATTTTTGCTGAAAATAATCTCTCCTGTAAAATACCAATCAGAGGCGTCAGGTGTATCATGCGACTTTGAATAAGCAGCTTGGAAAGATTGGGCATTGAAACCAGATACTGTCGTGTCGTGTTTATATTCCCCCTCTTCATATATTCGTCTATTTCAATTTGACCTTTAATTTTAAAATCATTAAATAGAATAGTTATTCTCATGATTAATTCTGAATAAAGCATATTTGTGGTTGATATTTTAATTTCATTCTCCTCATTTTTAAACTCCTTATCCATATTATTAACTATATAAAGGATTCTTCATCTTCTTTGTCAAATTTACGCGAAAATAAATTAGGTATTGAATTGAATATCAATGAAAAAAGTCTTTTGGATAGTCCTTTGTCTAAATTTCCAATTTTATCCATTCTTTTCTTTAAGTTTTTATTTTTAAATATTTATTTTATCTTTATATTTACAGATGATATTTCTACATCAAATGTATCTAAAATTTCAATGAATTCTTCTAATTCTTCAATGGTTATGTTCTTATCTTCTCTTGATCTTTCAAAAAATATAAATAATTCATTAAGATATGTATTTAAAATTTCTGTTTTCTTTTTATAATTAGATTTCTGTTTTGATGTAAAACAATTATTGGAAGCATTAATCCGCCATTACGGCTGTTGCCACTGTTATCCCTACTGTTAGAATTGTGCTTAATGTTTTGAAAACAGAATCAATTCTACTCCATGTTTTTCTGCATTTGTTGAAGTGTTTTAGTTTTTCTTTTAGTTCATTTTGTTTTCCTATCATGTAGTTATGTCTGCTTTCTAGTTACATTTTTAAGGTAATTGAATTAAGTGAACTTCTGATAAACCAAAAGCTGGATAATTTTTTTGTCCATGGTATAAACTTTTACAGTTACTAACGACATTTGTTCTTTCGAATCATTAATCTTGTTTAGATGAACTGAAAATTTTGGTTTTTCAATAGAGATAGATATATTAACATATGCCTCATCATCTCTTATTGCTGGTATCAAAATTTTTGTTTTTGTTGACTTTTATGAATATCAATTGAGGTAAATATATCATTATTAACAAAATATTTTACGTATTCAAAGTCTGAAGTTCGTAAAAACTCATAACTGAATAGCTTTCCTCCTTCTTTTTGTGGTTCTGGAATTCTAATTAATATTCATTGATGGTGGAATTTCCGTCTCCAATATCATATCAAAATTACTCAATCCAAGAAGATCTTTTCTTTATCTGGTGTGATTAACGTTCTAAACCTATCTATATTTTTTCCACTTGTTTTAATTTCATACAAGTGATTAAGCTTGCTGTTTTCGTCGTTAATTTCTAATTCTTTAGTTTCCACATTTGTGTACCATTGATAAACTGAAGAACTTTACGAGCGTTAAATTGATTACATGAATATCGTGAGTTTTGTCTGAAAAATATTGAATCAACTTTTACCTGCAAAGGAAAAGTAATTTAAATTTGAAGTTATCCTCGGAAAGTAAAAAGTGTTGTATGAATAATATCAACTACTCTATCAAAAAGACCTGGAGGGTTAATAATACCATCTCTAATGTAAGAAATGTAAAATATGTAAATCCATATTTTTTCAATTCATAATATTTTGATTTATCAATATTATCAGTAATAGAAGCATCTTTATAAGTTAAATTTCTAAAAGGAAGATTGAAATAATATGATTTATTTTCTTCCTTGAGATGCTTTTCTAATGCGGCTATATTTTTGTCCTGTTTTAAAACTTCATTATTAATAGTGGTAATCTGTTGTTGAGTAACACTATCATCAATATTTTGTATTTGTTGTTGAATAGAGGTTTTGTTGTTTAATAATCGTTAGTTCTTTTTGTAATTCACCGTTAAGTTTAGTTTCCAGAGCATTTAATTCCTGTTGAAATATATCTTCATTTTCATCTGGAATGTTATCTATTAATTGTTGAATGTCTAATTTTTGTTTTGTAATCTTATCCTCTAATTTAGATATTAATGAAATTAAATTTTGTTCACTACATCAACCAATTGTTTTTGAATAAAACTTATAAAACTTTCTACCTCTTGTTGTATTTTAGAGATTAGGGTGATTGAAGAGTAACCAGTTACTATTCAATATAAGGCACTGGCACAGGTTAGTTTAGTATCATTAATAAAATTTTTATTATTTAATTGACGTTTGAAGAATCTTTTCACATTACTTATTTCATATTCTAAATGGTTTTTATTTACTTCAATTGAATTTATTTGCTCCCGTCAATATTTCTTGTGAACAGCGTCATTATCATTTTTCGGAGATTTTAAATTAGTTGCTTTGAAATTATTCATATCTAAATCACCTTGAAGAGTGTCTCCGATTTGATCCACAAGGTAAGGTTTTGCTTTATTTATCCATGCTGTAGTGTTAGGTTTTTTAGTTTCTAAAGTTAAAGAACCTAATCCAAACTTTTGGTTAAGTTAAATTTATTATAATTTCTTCAAACTGTTTTCCTAAACTCAACTGATATAAAACCCAAAGTGAAAGCTAACTACAAAACTTTTGTCCTGTATATTTGAATTGGAAATGTTGAACATTTGATTGGTTTATTAGTCAATTTCACTATCTCTTCAGTGGGTTCTAATCCAAATGTTTTAATAGCTCATTAAAGTTCAATATTTCTATAGAAATTAAATCAAAATGCGCATCTTCAAAAGTTAAAATATGGAGCTGTGCCACTTTCTGAAAGTGGGAACATTGATTTTTAGTTATCTATAACATAATATAGCAAGGCATGGTTCTCAACCTTTTTCACCTTCACACCCCTGTAGTAATAAGAAATGGTAAGACAAATAAATAACACATAACATAATGCATGTAAATTATTTATTTACGATTCGGAATAGATATTAATTATACTCAATGTAGGGTGTTGGCTACATTACTCACAATCTTCATCGATTTTAGAGTAGTAGAAATTCAACCCAGTTGCTCCACGTGAAGTTTCTAGTTGTCTTTTATCAAACAGAGCGCACTCTGTAGGTGTAGAGACAACGGACAAACATCTGCGATTAAAGGCGCACAACTGTTGACACTTAGCCCTTGTTAGTGAACCTCCGATAACCATAATGACAGGAGATGTGTATAGTTTGCAGCGATACTCGAGGAAAGACCATGTCGTACACCTAGGATTGTTGTTACATGATGTCTCGCATGCAGTCCGTGAGTATTCTCTGGTTTTCACAATTGGAGCATACCCAGGTGGAAAGCCTTGACACCCGACTTCCTGGAACTGACAAGGACCTGCAAACAAGAAAATATACAAACAAACTATATTTTGATTCGTATTTGTGAAGCAGTTTTCTAACTAAGGCTTTGTCGTACCTTTAGTAACGTATCGACACGGGATCCGGCAGTGATTAAAGATCTCTCGACAGATGGAAATCGAAAAAGATCCGATGTCGCGTGACCTGGCAAAAAATCCTTCATTGCACGCTGCGTGGAGTTTGCTGTAGGCCTACTTAGTGAAACTAGTTGCAGAAATGTAGTACGTAAAACTTCATTTCATTTCTTACCTACACATGTTATATCCGTTTCCCATTCTCCACACGTATTACATATTATAGTTCCTCCTCTCCCTTGTTTAGTAAAAGGTCTTTTACACCTAAAATTATATTTAACTCCAATAACTCTTGACCCGATCGCAAAAGTCAGGTCACCATTTCTTATTACCGGGTTCAACGGACATTCAACTGAAAAAGAAACATCAAATATAAAGATGGCAAATGGTCAAGATGGCAATTGGTCAAGATGGCAATTGGTCAAGATAGCAATTGGTCAAGATAGCAATTGGTAAAGATGGCAACTGGTTAAAATGGCAATTGGTCGAGATGGCAATTGGTAAAGATGGCAAAGGTAAAGATGGCAATATGGGTCAAGATGGCAATTGGTCAAGATGACAATTGGACAAGATGGCAATATGGGTCAAGATGGCAAGATGACAATTGGTCATATCTGTAAAATCATCAATTATGATCTTTCAGTCATTGGGGCGCCCAGGTCAACTTAATACAGCAATTGAACAGATTATCCCAGATACCGCCGGCTGTGTTAGTAGTCGTTGAAATTTGTGCTGCTACTAGATTCTGGTCGATCTGACCCCGTAAGTTTACAATTTTCTCACCTGGTCTACATTCTGTGTCTTCATATTTCAAATTATCAGAATCACAACTCAGAATTTGTGTCATTCTGAACCCTTCACGACAAGTGATATTGACTGTTGTAAACAGTGTTGGAGAATTCGTGGTTATAATTGCATTGCTGATATTTGGCTCTGTCATGCAACCTGCAAACAATTTTGTGGAATTATTAGAAACATCATAAAGTGAAAGTAGATAGACAAAAAAAATCCTGTGTAATCGTTTCGAGGCAAAACCTGTTCCTTAAGAAAAATATTATCTACAATACAAGAACAAGAAATTTCCAGCATCAGGAAATAAAAAGATAAAAAATAATGACACTTGATGATCAATTTGTCATTGAAATCGAGAGAAAAATTCTCTAATGTGCAAAACTACGTTAAGACATACATACTTTTTAAACACATCTGTACTTTCCTAATGTTAAATTTAGGGCAGTGTGCAAAGTGACGTTAAAATAAGAATTATAAGATAACATACCTGGAGTCGTCCTCCTCGTCGTCGTTGGCCTTCCTACAATAACCAAGAAATTTATATTTAAGTTGCAAGAATTTTGATTATATACCAATGTTCTGTCGCGATTGTCTTATTGGACCGCCGTAGTAATCTACAGTTATCTCCCATTAGTTCATAATTTTAGCGGAAGCACCTTTACAAATCGGCGTGTTTACATTCTAAATTCCTTCTTTTCCCGTAGATAGATAGCTCTACCACGCTGTAAGTTTATAATTTTACTTACCTGTTTATTTTTATGCTATTAAATACGTTTAACTCTATATTTGATCGCTAGATATTGATTTAAGTTGCATTTTTATCCATTCCCTTTTTGAAGTTTTTAAAAGTACGGAACGCAATGGGGATCATTATTTTGCAAACGTAAATTCGTATTTCATTACATTATTTCATGTATCTTTCACTGTAAGATTGTATTAAGTGTATTTTATTTTGTTCTTTTGTAGTTTTTACCGACTAAGATGCAAATAAAGTTGTGATTTATACTCCC
>NW_008709687.1:1553473-1555869 GCF_000327385.1 Lottia gigantea | reverse complement strand
CACCTCGGACGTAAACCTGGCTGAGCCACTGATAAGGACGGAAAATAAATCTAACGCGATTTAAGAAGTGACAGTAGACAAAGAAAAATCCTGTGTAATCCTTTCGAGGTAAAACCTGTTCCTCAACACATGGGAAAATATTATTTACAATACAAGAACAAGAAAACTACGTTAAGACATACATACTTTTTAAACACATCTGTACTTCCCTAATGTTAAATTTAGGGCAATGTGCAAAGTGATGTTAAAATAAGAACTATAAGATAACATACCTGGAGTCGTAAATTCGTCAGATCCGTCTACAAATACCAAGAAATTCATATCATGTACCAAGAATTTTAATTATATACCAAAATTATTAAATTATATACCAAGACAACAAGATAGGTCTCAAGAACTTTATTATATTTTTATTACCCGAAAATTTAATGAGACTCATTTTAATAATAGCAGTTTTCTTCCCTTGGACAATATCATACTCTAGGAGGAAAGAGAATAAAATCTAACGCGATTTTGAAATTGAAATTAGACAAAAAATATCCATGTTCATAGTTGGGTGATTACAAACACTTAAACCAAGTTTCGTCAACATTTCTCAAGTTTAATGCCTTCTAGAGCGTTTACGAGCTAAAATTTCAACGCGTTATCAAGAACAAGGTCAATAACTCATACTTAATACTTTTTGGCTTATTTGATTTTCAATAGGGTTCATCCCCGGATGATTACTAACAATCTCACCAAGTTTAGTCTAGTGCCTTCGAGAGTGTTTACGAGAAATATGGACGGACGGACGGACGGACCGACAGACAAGGACGCCAATATAAACTATAAAAATAGATACAATACTCTAGGAGGACGGAGAATAAATCTTACATTTTGGAAGTGAAAGTAGACATAAAACAACCTGTGCAAGTCTTTCGAGGTAAAACCTTTCCCTCAACACATGGGAAAATATTATTTACAATACAAGAACAAGAAATTTCCAGCATCAGAAAATCAGAAGATCAAATATTCTGACGCTCGGCAATCACTTTGTCATTGAAATCGGGAGAAAAATTCTCAAATGTGGAAAACTACGTTAAGACATACATACTTTTTAAACACATCTGTACTTCCCTAATGTTTAATTTAGGGCAATGTACAAAGCTACGATGAAACAAAAAGATAACATACCTTGAGCAACAACAGTCCAAGAGGTTATGCAGAACAGAACCACAGGGTACAATAATCTTCCAGCATGCATCTTCTCAGTTACAAGTGAAAATAAAACAATAATTTGCCACGTCTATTTATACTCAATTCTAGGCATTTTTAACATAGTTTTTTTGTTCTATTAGCTTATCAGCCAGACATCGGATATGTACGGAAACGTAAATACAACATGTTTTTGAATTTATGAATTTCGAAATTTATTTTTGTAGCATTACTTTTAAATTTGTTAAAATACTTTTGACTTTGAAATTGTTGTAACTATAAGTTAGTCGAGAATAACACGTTGTATGGATACCGGGTGGTATAATTAACTTCACTTAGTATTTATCTTTAATAATATTTCATTATAACTAAAGACAAATTCTTCAAAGAACAATGATTTAAACAACAAATAGTGATTGACAAAATAAGACACTTGTAATTTCGATTACAGCTTTGGATTATAAGGAAATTCGGCCGATAAAAAATTGTGATATCTGGTAATAGTTGAAATCAGCCATTTTATATTTGTCAAAGTATACATTAACACATTTTACCTTGCTTGAAACTACTGGATTCATTCTACTAGCTGATATTGTACAGATAACCCATGTTTATCAAAACAAACTAATGCGGAGTTCACACGAGGTCGCACATGTAAATTATCACTCATTTCCGGAGATGCACGAAAAATAGGTTAGCACGAATTAGGTTACTTGACTGTATATATTAAGCAAAAACAGATAACCGTTAATATGTTTCAAAAAGGAATGGTTCAAGTTAACCAGCAAGGGAACTGGGATAGGCAAATGGGTGGCAGTCGGTGGTATTTTTAAAGGGAAATCAAATCTTTCTTAGATAAATGGCCACTAGACTTGGGATAATTACTATCTCATTGGGGTATAATTAATGTCTCATTAGTCCGTACCAAGACATGGGGCAATAAATGATTTCAGCATCATCAGCATAAAGTTGTCACGGGCATATTGAATTTTAAATTCAAAAGTATATTTACAAATTCAAAAGTATATTTACAAATTCAAAGATATTTTTACAAATTCAAAAATTTAAAAATCTGTCGTATTTGAGCTTCCGTAGTACTCTACAGTTATGTGGTGCAAAACTGACTCAGTGCTTAAAGGGATTGTAGTTTTGTTATGTGTTATGTTGAGTACACTGTTACTAGGAAGAATAACGAAATGAAT
>NW_008709687.1:1523114-1536984 GCF_000327385.1 Lottia gigantea | reverse complement strand
AAATAAAGTTGTGATTTATACTCCTGTAGTTGACATTGATGCAATTTGGGTTACAGTTAAACTAGACGTCATTCCTCCGGGATACGACTGAATAACCAAAATCATAAAATTATGTACCAAGACTATAAGTTAGGTCTGACTAATTTTAATTATGGCAGTTTTTCTTCAATTGGAAAATTTCATACCCGATTAGCAGCCCCGAAAACAAGTTTTTCAGGCCAAAGTCCCATGACCAGGTTAGAAATTCTTCCAATCTCAGATATTTCGCCCACCTCGGACGTAAACCTGGCTGAGCCACTGATAAGGACGGAAAATAAATCTAACGCGATCTAGAAATGACAGTAGACAAAGAATAATCCTGTGTAATCCTTTCGAGGTAAAACCTGTTCCTCAACACATGGGAAAATATTATTTACAATACAAGAACAAGAAATTTCCAACATCAGAAAATAAAAAGATCAAAAATATTGACACTAGATGATCACTTTGTCATTGAAATCGAGAGAAAAATTCTCTAATGTGGAAAACTACGTTAAGACATACATACTTTTTAAACAGATCTGTACTTCCCTAATGTTAAATTTAGGGCAGTGTGCAAAGTGACGTTAAAATAAGAACTATAAGATAACATACCTGGAGTCGTAAATTCGATAGTTTCGCCTACAAATACCAAGAAATTCATATCATGTACCAAGAATTTTAATTAAATACCAAAATTATTAAATTATATACCAAAGCAACAAGTCGGAGAATAACATCTAGCACGATTTTTTAAAGTGAAAAGTAGACAAAAAACAACCTGTGCAAGTCTTTCGAGGTAAAACCTGATCCTCAACACATGGGAAAATATTATTTACAATACAAAAACAAGAAATTTCCAGCATCAGAAAATCAGAAGATCAAATATTATGACGCTCGGCAATCACCTCGTCACTTTGTTAAAATAAGAACTATAAGATAACATACCTGTATCGGTATTTGTCGTAAATTCGTTAGTTTCGCCTACAAATACCAAGAAATTCATATCATGTACCAAGAATTTTAATTAAATACCAAAATTATTAAATTATATACCAAAGCAACAAGTCGGAGAATAACATCTAGCACGATTTTTTAAAGTGAAAAGTAGACAAAAAACAACCTGTGCAAGTCTTTCGAGGTAAAACCTGATCTTCAACACATGGGAAAATATTATTTACAATACAAAAACAAGAAATTTCCAGCATCAGAAAATCAGAAGATCAAATATTATGACGCTCGGCAATCACCTCGTCACTTTGTTAAAATAAGAACTATAAGATAACATACCTGTATCGGTATTTGTCGTAAATTCGATAGTTTCGCCTACAAATACCAAGAAATTCATATCATTTACCAAGAATTTTAATTATATAACAAAATTATTAAATTATATACCAAAGCAACAAGTCGGAGAATAACATCTAGCACGATTTTTTAAAGTGAAAAGTAGACAAAAAACAACCTGTGCAAGTCTTTCGAGGTAAAACCTGTTCCTCAACACATGGGAAAATATTATTTACAATACAAGAACAAGAAATTTCCAGCATCAGAAAATCAGAAGATCAAATATTCTGACGCTCGGCAATCACTTTGTCACTTTGTTAAAATAAGAACTATAAGATAACATACCTGTATCGGTATTTGTCGTAATTTCGATAGTTCTGCCTACAAATACCAAGAAATTCATATCATGTACCAAGAATTTTAATTAAATACCAAAATTATTAAATTATCTACCAAGACAACAAGATAGGTCTCAAGAAATTTATTATATTTTTATTCCACAGAAATTTAATGAGAATAATTTTAGTTATAGCAATTTTCTTCCCTTGGACAATATCATACTCTAGGAGGAAGGAGAATAAATCTTACATTTTGGAAGTGAAAGTAGACAAAAAAAATCCTGTGTAATCCTTTCGATGTAAAACCTGTTCCTCAACACATGGGAAAATATTATTTACAATACAAGAACAAGAAATTTCCAGCATCTGTAAATCAATGGTCAAAAATACTGACGACCGGTGATCACTTTGCTATCGAAATCGGGAGAAAATTCCCTACTGTGTAAAACTACGTTAAGACATACATACTTTTCACATACACATCTGTACTTCTCTAATGTTTTAAATTTAGGGCAATGTACAAAGCTACGATGAAACAAAAAGATAACATACCTTGAGCAACAGCAGTCCAAGAGGTTATGCAGAACAGAACCGCAGGGTACGATAATCTTCCAGCATGCATCTTCTCAGTTACAAGTGAAAATAAAGCAATAATTTGCCACGTCTATTTATACTCAATTCTAGGCATTTTTAACATAGTTTTTTTCCTATTTGCTTGTTTGATTAGTCCTTAACATCTTGCCTAAGCTATATTTGATCACAGGTTATGTAGTGCAGCACTGACTCATTGTGGCCGTTTATGGTTTTCATTCGCGTCAGTCAAATTTTCCGTCAGATGTCTGTGGTTCCTGTTATCATATGGTTTTTTGTGTGATAGTGTCTTTCAACGCCTAATTCTGCAAGAACCCTGATTGAACATTTGAATTGCGTTCGGAAATCATGGCTACTTTGATTATTCGTAACCATACAGTTAACTGGTATTCGCTATGATGTGGGGGTACCTTAATTTCAGCGATGTCATAAAGACTGAACAATACTTTACCGAGACTATGTTTCAGTTATAAGGGGTGATGAACGACTAACACCACAAAGACAGAAATACCGTCCCTTTGTTTACAAAGACAAGCTGTTACTAGGAAGAATAACTGAAATTGAATGTGAATGTTGTATCTTGTATTGTCGTCACAGCTCTTAACATCGTGGTTTATTTTAGTATATGCAATCAATTTAAAAATTAAATAAAAGTGGAAACGCAACGTATGCAATTTCTAACTGTCGAGCGATCTGCACAGCTTGTAGCTCACGGGGTTTCAGTTTAGAGGAACCTCTCTCTAGAAAATTGGATTGAAAATTGGTTTGGGAGGTGAAAAGTAGAATAAATGTTTCATTTTATATAGCCCGAGAGGAAAGGGCAATCACAAGCTCCTAAATGTGCCACTGGACTGTCTCTTATTAATCTGCACACAACAATCATCTTATGATTCATAAACGGTTATAAAGAAATGACAGCTGGATAGACTTGATCGGGGAAAGATGACTTATTCAGTACCTATTTACAGATGGGTCAACTGGAATACGGAAAGATGACTTATTCAGTACCTATTTACAGCTGATTAGACTGGAATACGGAAAGAAGACTTATTCAGTACCTATTTACAGCTGGATAGACTGGAATGGGGGGAAAGATGACTTATTCAGTATTATTCAGTACCTATTTACAGCTGGATAGACTGGAATGGGGGAGAGATGACTTATTCAGTACCTATTTACAGCTGGATAGACTGGAATGGGGTAAAGATGACTTAATCAGTACCTATTTACAGCTGGATAGACTGGAATGGGGGAGAGGTGACTTATTTAGTACCTATTTACAGCTGGGTCGACTGGAATGGGGGAGAGGTGACTTATTTAGTACCTATTTACAGCTGGATAGACTGGAATGGGGGAGAGGTGACTTATTTAGTACCTATTTACAGCTGGATAGACTGGAATGGGGAAAAGAGGACTTATTCAGTACCTATTTACAGCTAGATAGACTGGAATGGGGGAAAGATGACTTATTCAGTACCTATTTACAGCTAGATAGACTGGAATGGGGGCAAGATGACTTATTCAGTACCTATTTACAGCTGGATAGACTGGAATGGGGGAGAGATGACTTATTCAGTACCTATTTACAGTTGAATAGGCTGGAATGGGGGAGAGATGACTTATTCAGTACCTATTTACAGCTAAATAGACTGGAATGGGGGAAAGATGACTTATTCAGTACCTATTTACAGCTGGATAGACTGGAATGGGGGAGAGATGACTTATTCAGTACCTATTTACAGTTGGATAGACTGGAATGGGGGAAAGATGACTTATTCAGTACCTATTAACAGCTGATTAGGCTGGAATGGGGGAGAGATGACTTATTCAGTACCTATTTACAGCTGATTAGGTTGGAATGGGGGAGAGATGACTTATTCAGTACCTATATACAGTTGGGTCAACTGGAATACCAGTACTAATTTTCTGCTGGGCAGGTTGGAATACGGAAAAATGACTTTTTCAGAACCTACTTACAGTTGGGTCAACTGGAATGGGGGAAAGATGACTTAATCAGTACTATCTACAGTTGAAGAGGCTGGAATGGGGGAAAGATGACTTAATCAGTACTATCTACAGTTGGGTAGACAGGAAGGCAGAAAGATGACTTATTCAGAACCTATTTACAGTTGGGTAGGGAAGAAAGATGACTTATTCCGTACCTATCTGCAGTTGGGTAGACTGGAAGGCAGAAAGATGACTAATTCAAGTTTTGACAAAACAAAACAACAATAACAAGGCTTGCTATATACATTTTATTTTCAATTCATTTCATATGCAAATAATTGAGCTTTTATAGAGCTTAATGACGAAATTTCTCATTGTACATTGCATTGGATTGGACAAACTGCGTCAATCCGTAAGTCAAAGTCCATAAGGCAACTTAATGAATGAGACAGAGATGAAATGAGTTCAACAGCTATTCTGGATCGAGCCCGACAAATCTGGAACTTCTCATTCCTCGGATGAGATATCGACGTGTAGGGGCAGTCATAAATGTAATTTTTTATTCTCTATTGCTCTATTTTTGAATCGCTAGTTTTTGAGAATTTCACCATAACAAAAAACAAATTTGGCATAACTTTTGGTTTCTATATAAAGCTGAATCATTAATGGGTCCATCAGACCCTACCGGATATTCTACTAAGTCCCTGTGCCCCACAATACAGGCTATTCCCTTTTTCATACAATTACTCCCATGTGCCTTTGCAAACAATCCAGATGTGAACTTATTCGTGAGGAGAGCATCTGCTGTAGCTCTACTTAGACCTGAACATATCGAAGATTATTGGTTCAATGCCCCTGAAGCCGCTAACATGGAAGATCCCTCAATTGCAAAATTTGCTGACTATGTGACCGAACAGTAGGTGGAAGGAGAAGTTATACATATGTGGAACCATTTTCACACTGTAGGTCCGCGAACCACGAATCATGTTGAGGGGTGGCATGCTAGAATGAACAAGATGACCACCAACCATCCTAACATCTTCAGATTCATCACCCTGATAAAAGCCAAGCAAGCAATGACCGAAGTGACCATCAGTCAGCTCCAGTCTGGTGGTTAGAAACGCCCCAAGAAGAGACAGTATAAAGGGAAATCAAATCTTTCTTAGATTAATGGCCACTAGATTTGGGATAATTACTACCTCATTGGGGTATAATTTAATGTCTCATTAGTCCGTACCAGTAGTGAACAAAATAAAATTGATATTGAGAAATAAGAGTCAAGTTGATTTCAAAGTAGAAAATTCTTTAAATACTTTACTAGGCTTTGATAAAAAAAAAACATACACCCAATCCACTTTAGCACCACACAAGGCTAATCGAGAATGATATCGATGTCATTAATATTCAATGTAATTTGATAAACGGTGGATTTTTCAACAAATACAAACGTCAGATTATTTACAGTATTCCAACATTCACTGTACTGATTGGATATAGAATTATAGATAAACCATTTCAAACGACATAATTTACCACTTAATTCCTTTATGATTAAAGATATAAATCTGGAAATCAAAGATGGTAAAAATAGGTTTATAGATTCTGGTGATGAGGTAATTGTAATTCAACTTCATTTAAAACAAAAGAACTAAATTTATTCTGATGGATCATCATTAGATACATTTGTAAAATAATCAAAATCATCAAATACATAATCGTCATCCAAGCACATCTCCCTCCCAGAGTTGTAAGGATACATTTTTCCTTCATCATCTGGTGCTTTTCTCTTCATTAAATTCAAATAACTTCTAAATTTTTTAGTTTGTTTTTCATTAGGAATAACTATTCCATCAGTAAAACTCTTTCCCCATGGTTTATCAAATTCATTCGTCACATCATGTCCGCTAGCTAATTGAACATAATCGTCCATCTCAATCTCATAGTTAGAGTATCCCTTAAACGTTTTCTTTTCGTTCAAAACACCATCAGAAGTCAAAATGATATTATATTTAACTTTTGATGCTAAATACATACCAAAAATAATTCCACCATCTCCGTAGTCATTCTTTCCTTTGCAATAATCAGTTCAGATACCAACCCAGCTTTATTTAATTTATCCCAATTTTTAGAAGAAATGTATAAACTATCAGTATCTGTATAGTATATTTCCGGTTTATAAAATCCATCTATTACATGAATAAAATTGTTAATTATTCTTTTACTGTGAGATAATATAAACGCACCTAAATGATTGGGTGTTAATCTTGTAGAATCCTTTTGGGGAACAAACTCTTTTTCTTCGTCATTAATCTCAACTATCATTTAGTTTGTCATACTTCTTGACGTGATTGTCGTTATTAAGGCGGAAGGTTTCTTCATTCCATAAATGCAATGAGGTATTTCTATCCCTCTGAATAGATTTACCGTATAAGGAATTACCTAACAACTTCATGCAGTTACTAGCAACCACATCCCCTTTCTTTTTGTATTTATTCCTTAATTCCTTCAAAATTAAAATGTATTCTCTATATGGAGGAGTTTTAAAATTTTCTTCATAGACTATTCCATCTAATATCCTGAGTATATTACCACCGGCTTTAACTACTTCTTGAATGTCAACCGATGTTAAAACGTCTGAACAGAAGCCATTTCTAAACCTGATTTTAGTGCCAGTTTCCTACTTACCTATTCTGTTCGTAAAAGTTATTTTATCTTTAGCAGGTATTGGTTGAAAGAACATGTTAGTAGGATATTCAAACCAGACTTTTAAAATAACTGTTCTAGGTCTGAATTTCTCTTCATTAAATAGCTTAACAAATATAAGGTATAAATGCTCCAGCACTTTGAGCTTTTATGATATTCACCTTCTGTCATAGCAGAGGCATACATACAGCCCATTAGCGTCAAATGCCATCAGTTTAGAATAGTCCAGCTCTTTGAGTTTAGCGTGAAAATCTGTTTTATCTTTTGTACTTGTGTTGTATTCTTTGAATAAATCTATTATTCCTTCAGTGTCACTTTCTAAATACTCCTTTAATATGGCGCAAATCTCATTCATTTTGTCCGTTTCAAATGTTTTCCTGTTAGCAGAAACTCTCACTCCTTTAATGGATTGTCTGATGAAATATCTTATAAAAGGATGAGTGTGTGAATAAACTGTATCAATGTTTTCTTTTTCAGTGCATTCTGGAACCTTTATAGTTGTTTCATACCATTTTTTTTCAACCATCTCTATATCGTAATGATACAAATAATACCAACAATTTAAAGATAGCACCGGAGCTGTTAGATTATTTGAAACGTTTAGGAAGACAGTTTCTTTCATTGCTTGATTGTATTTGATCAAACAGACTCTAAGACAGAGAGTATCTCTTTTAGCATATGGCTCCCATTCATGTCTTAAAGGTTCACAGTTGTCCTTGGTGTATTTAGCAATGTCTACATCCATTATTTTTCTTAAATTCATCGGTAGATTAGATGAATTACCCCATGCAGACAAACTAGTGCTTTGATGTTGAAATGAACAAGTGATACAGGTTTTGTAAATATTTATTTTTATCAGATATTTTTATCTCTCCTTTCACTCTTTTTTCATCTATTACTAGTGGACATTGTGTAAGTTTTTTGACGCTTTTAAATGCAATCCTGTTATCAAAACCACTGCCTTTATGGGAAATTAAGGTTAGTCTTTTTTTATCTACTTGTTCTAAACGACGCAACATCTGATCGAAACAATCTGTTCCTACAAATATGTCTACTATATTAGTCGTGAGTTTGTTGTAAAACCTTTCCGGAATGGGATCAATTGGCTTTAAATCTGGGAATACTCTTTTAGTTAGTTCTAGTTTTTTCCTTAGTTTTTCCAAATTGACTAAAGAACAGCAATAAGGAAATGCTTTATTAGCCCCCTCTTCACAATCTGTTTCACAATCCCAAGCAAATAAACACCCATCATGGGGTTGTGACATCACATTTAGTTTTAACTGAGCAAAACATAATACTGCATCATCATCTCTGCAGGTTCTCCACACATTTTCATTATAGTTTTCTTCTATTTCTTTAATACCCAAAGCTTTATTATTTCTTCTTATCAAACAGAAATGTTCTTTGTGTAAGTAAAAAACCCAATCTAAGTCTATGTATACATAATATCTTGGTTGAAAATGACTGTCTTTAGGGTTATAGATTTGAAAATTGGTATTAAATCGATCGCTGAATAGCTTAATTCTTCCAACTGTCATCACTCCTTTTCTTTTTTCTTTTTAAAACTGTTGATAAATTTTTCAAATTCTTTTGTTTCTTTAAATTCCTTTATTAAGTCTTTATTCATGAAGTGATTTACACACTTTATAAAACAATAACCATCGCTTGGTATGTAACAATTTTCGCCTTTGTATTCATTTATCTTTTTAAGTTGATTTCCACCTCTGCCAGTTTTAGATCTTTTTACTATTCTGAAATAATTTTTGCGGAAAATAATCTCTCCTGTAAAATACCAATCAGAGGCGTCAGGTGTATCATGCGCCTTTGAATAAGCAGCTTGGAAAGATTGGGCATTGAAACCAGATACTGTCGTGTCGTGTTTATATTCCCCCTCTTCATATATTCGTCTATTTCAATTTGACCTTTAATTTTAAAATCATTAAATAGAATAGTTATTCTCATGATTAATTCTGAATAAAGCATATTTGTGGTTGATATTTTAATTTCATTCTCCTCATTTTTAAACTCCTTATCCATATTATTAACTATATAAAGGATTCTTCATCTTCTTTGTCAAATTTACGCGAAAATAAATTAGGTATTGAATTGAATATCAATGAAAAAAGTCTTTTGGATAGTCCTTTGTCTAAATTTCCAATTTTATCCATTCTTTTCTTTAAGTTTTTATTTTTAAATATTTATTTTATCTTTATATTTACAGATGATATTTCTACATCAAATGTATCTAAAATTTCAATGAATTCTTCTAATTCTTCAATGGTTATGTTCTTATCTTCTCTTGATCTTTCAAAAAATATAAATAATTCATTAAGATATGTATTTAAAATTTCTGTTTTCTTTTTATAATTAGATTTCTGTTTTGATGTAAAACAATTATTGGAAGCATTAATCCGCCATTACGGCTGTTGCCACTGTTATCCCTACTGTTAGAATTGTGCTTAATGTTTTGAAAACAGAATCAATTCTACTCCATGTTTTTCTGCATTTGTTGAAGTGTTTTAGTTTTTCTTTTAGTTCATTTTGTTTTCCTATCATGTAGTTATGTCTGCTTTCTAGTTACATTTTTAAGGTAATTGAATTAAGTGAACTTCTGATAAACCAAAAGCTGGATAATTTTTTTGTCCATGGTATAAACTTTTACAGTTACTAACGACATTTGTTCTTTCGAATCATTAATCTTGTTTAGATGAACTGAAAATTTTGGTTTTTCAATAGAGATAGATATATTAACATATGCCTCATCATCTCTTATTGCTGGTATCAAAATTTTTGTTTTTGTTGACTTTTATGAATATCAATTGAGGTAAATATATCATTATTAACAAAATATTTTACGTATTCAAAGTCTGAAGTTCGTAAAAACTCATAACTGAATAGCTTTCCTCCTTCTTTTTGTGGTTCTGGAATTCTAATTAATATTCATTGATGGTGGAGTTTCCGTCTCCAATATCATATCAAAATTACTCAATCCAAGAAGATCTTTTCTTTATCTGGTGTGATTAACGTTCTAAACCTATCTATATTTTTTCCACTTGTTTTAATTTCATACAAGTGATTAAGCTTGCTGTTTTCGTCGTTAATTTCTAATTCTTTAGTTTCCACATTTGTGTACCATTGATAAACTGAAGAACTTTACGAGCGTTAAATTGATTACATGAATATCGTGAGTTTTGTCTGAAAAATATTGAATCAACTTTTACCTGCAAAGGAAAAGTAATTTAAATTTGAAGTTATCCTCGGAAAGTAAAAAGTGTTGTATGAATAATATCAACTACTCTATCAAAAAGACCTGGAGGGTTAATAATACCATCTCTAATGTAAGAAATGTAAAATATGTAAATCCATATTTTTTCAATTCATAATATTTTGATTTATCAATATTATCAGTAATAGAAGCATCTTTATAAGTTAAATTTCTAAAAGGAAGATTGAAATAATATGATTTATTTTCTTCCTTGAGATGCTTTTCTAATGCGGCTATATTTTTGTCCTGTTTTAAAACTTCATTATTAATAGTGGTAATCTGTTGTTGAGTAACACTATCATCAATATTTTGTATTTGTTGTTGAATAGAGGTTTTGTTGTTTAATAATCGTTAGTTCTTTTTGTAATTCACCGTTAAGTTTAGTTTCCAGAGCATTTAATTCCTGTTGAAATATATCTTCATTTTCATCTGGAATGTTATCTATTAATTGTTGAATGTCTAATTTTTGTTTTGTAATCTTATCCTCTAATTTAGATATTAATGAAATTAAATTTTGTTCACTACATCAACCAATTGTTTTTGAATAAAACTTATAAAACTTTCTACCTCTTGTTGTATTTTAGAGATTAGGGTGATTGAAGAGTAACCAGTTACTATTCAATATAAGGCACTGGCACAGGTTAGTTTAGTATCATTAATAAAATTTTTATTATTTAATTGACGTTTGAAGAATCTTTTCACATTACTTATTTCATATTCTAAATGGTTTTTATTTACTTCAATTGAATTTATTTGCTCCCGTCAATATTTCTTGTGAACAGCGTCATTATCATTTTTCGGAGATTTTAAATTAGTTGCTTTGAAATTATTCATATCTAAATCACCTTGAAGAGTGTCTCCGATTTGATCCACAAGGTAAGGTTTTGCTTTATTTATCCATGCTGTAGTGTTAGGTTTTTTAGTTTCTAAAGTTAAAGAACCTAATCCAAACTTTTGGTTAAGTTAAATTTATTATAATTTCTTCAAACTGTTTTCCTAAACTCAACTGATATAAAACCCAAAGTGAAAGCTAACTACAAAACTTTTGTCCTGTATATTTGAATTGGAAATGTTGAACATTTGATTGGTTTATTAGTCAATTTCACTATCTCTTCAGTGGGTTCTAATCCAAATGTTTTAATAGCTCATTAAAGTTCAATATTTCTATAGAAATTAAATCAAAATGCGCATCTTCAAAAGTTAAAATATGGAGCTGTGCCACTTTCTGAAAGTGGGAACATTGATTTTTAGTTATCTATAACATAATATAGCAAGGCATGGTTCTCAACCTTTTTCACCTTCACACCCCTGTAGTAATAAGAAATGGTAAGACAAATAAATAACACATAACATAATGCATGTAAATTATTTATTTACGATTCGGAATAGATATTAATTATACTCAATGTAGGGTGTTGGCTACATTACTCACAATCTTCATCGATTTTAGAGTAGTAGAAATTCAACCCAGTTGCTCCACGTGAAGTTTCTAGTTGTCTTTTATCAAACAGAGCGCACTCTGTAGGTGTAGAGACAACGGACAAACATCTGCGATTAAAGGCGCACAACTGTTGACACTTAGCCCTTGTTAGTGAACCTCCGATAACCATAATGACAGGAGATGTGTATAGTTTGCAGCGATACTCGAGGAAAGACCATGTCGTACACCTAGGATTGTTGTTACATGATGTCTCGCATGCAGTCCGTGAGTATTCTCTGGTTTTCACAATTGGAGCATACCCAGGTGGAAAGCCTTGACACCCGACTTCCTGGAACTGACAAGGACCTGCAAACAAGAAAATATACAAACAAACTATATTNTGATTCGTATTTGTGAAGCAGTTTTCTAACTAAGGCTTTGTCGTACCTTTAGTAACGTATCGACACGGGATCCGGCAGTGATTAAAGATCTCTCGACAGATGGAAATCGAAAAAGATCCGATGTCGCGTGACCTGGCAAAAAATCCTTCATTGCACGCTGCGTGGAGTTTGCTGTAGGCCTACTTAGTGAAACTAGTTGCAGAAATGTAGTACGTAAAACTTCATTTCATTTCTTACCTACACATGTTATATCCGTTTCCCATTCTCCACACGTATTACATATTATAGTTCCTTCTCCCCCTTGTTTAGTAAAAGGTCTTTTACACCTAAAATTATATTTAACTCCAATAACTCTTGACCCGATCGCAGAAGTCAGGTCACCATTTCTTATTACCGGGTTCAACGGACATTCAACTGAAAAAGAAACATCAAATATAAAGATGGCAAATGGTCACGATGGCAATTGGTCAAGATGGCAATTGGTCGAGATGGCAATTGGTCAAGATGGCAATTGGTCGAGATGGCAATTGGTCAAGATGGCAATTGGTCGAGATGGCAATTGGTCACGATGGCAATTGGTCAAGATGGCAATTGGTCAAGATGGCAATTGGTCGAGATGGCAATTGGTAAAGATGGCAAAGGTAAAGATGGCAATATGGGTCAAGATGGCAATTGGTCAAGATGACAATTGGACAAGATGGCAATATGGGTCAAGATGGCAAGATGACAATTGGTCATATCTGTAAAATCATCAATTATGATCTTTCAGTCATTGGGGCGCCCAGGTCAACTTAATACAGCAATTGAACAGATTATCCCAGATACCGCCGGCTGTGTTAGTAGTCGTTGAAATTTGTGCTGCTACTAGATTCTGGTCGATCTGACCCCGTAAGTTTACAATTTTCTCACCTGGTCTACATTCTGTGTCTTCATATTTCAAATTATCAGAATCACAACTCAGAATTTGTGTCATTCTGAACCCTTCACGACAAGTGATATTGACTGTTGTAAACAGTGTTGGAGAATTCGTGGTTATAATTGCATTGCTGATATTTGGCTCTGTCATGCAACCTGCAAACAATTTTGTGGAATTATTAGAAACATCATAAAGTGAAAGTAGATAGACAAAAAAAATCCTGTGTAATCGTTTCGAGGCAAAACCTGTTCCTTAAGAAAAATATTATCTACAATACAAGAACAAGAAATTTCCAGCATCAGGAAATAAAAAGATCAAAAATAATGACACTTGATGATCAATTTGTCATTGAAATCGAGAGAAAAATTCTCTAATGTGCAAAACTACGTTAAGACATACATACTTTTTAAACACATCTGTACTTTCCTAATGTTAAATTTAGGGCAGTGTGCAAAGTGACGTTAAAATAAGAATTATAAGATAACATACCTGGAGTCGTCCTCCTCGTCGTCGTTGGCCTTCCTACAATAACCAAGAAATTTATATTTAAGTTGCAAGAATTTTGATTATATACCAATGTTCTGTCGCGATTGTCTTATTGGACCGCCGTAGTAATCTACAGTTATCTCCCATTAGTTCATAATTTTAGCGGAAGCACCTTTACAAATCGGCGTGTTTACATTCTAAATTCCTTCTTTTCCCGTAGATAGATAGCTCTACCACGCTGTAAGTTTATAATTTTACTTACCTGTTTATTTTTATGCTATTAAATACGTTTAACTCTATATTTGATCGCTAGATATTGATTTAAGTTGCATTTTTATCCATTCCCTTTTTGAAGTTTTTAAAAGTACGGAACGCAATGGGGATCATTATTTTGCAAACGTAAATTCGTATTTCATTACATTATTTCATGTATCTTTCACTGTAAGATTGTATTAAGTGTATTTTCATTTTGTTCTTTTGTAGTTTTTACCGACTAAG